>NC_092058.1:30520391-30600391 GCF_039877785.1 Chaetodon trifascialis | reverse complement strand
CTGCTAACTCCAGACAGCAGAAAGCCTGTTATCATAAATCCAAATGTGTAGACATCTTCAACATCTTCAACATCCTCAACGGAAAGGATCGACAGGCACACGATCCTCCACCTCTCCCAGGAGTCCATCGTGTATCCAGCTGCAAACGTTCTGCCAGGGCAGGAGGGCTCACCTTGACCCAGTCTCTTTGTCGAGAAAATTTGGTCGATTGCATTGAGAGACCAGCTAATCAAATCCATGATTTTAGGTTTTCGGAGAGAATGCAGAGAGAGGCTCCAATAGATCAGACACAGACAGCACAAGACAAAGAGCAGCAGCAGGGCAGATAAGGGCAGGGAGGGAGCAAGAGAAAAAGCGTCCGCCTTTTGACTCTAATGGCACCAGTCATCTTCCAGCATTGGTCAGTTCTGTCCTGGAATGCTCCCCCGACTCAGTGGAGGTGGCAGGAGAAGGGATGAGGATAATGGCTAAACTATCATCCCAATGTCAGCATAATAGGCACGTCATAATGTGTTGTACAATCAGGACTAAAGGTTTACTTAATCAGTGCATAATAACATACTGTACGTGGTGTCATGGTCAGCAGATTATGACACACACACGCCTAATCATATGATATGGTTATTCATTTGGCTTTAAAACAGTGAATACTTATGATTGAGTAAAAGAGAAAATGAATAATAAGAATTCCCATTACAGTAACAGTGACTGCTCTAGTAATAGTCTCTTAATTATATGTAATATATATAGCATCTTATATACATGATATATTTATTTATGTTATATGTGTACGTAGTAGTAAGAGATAGTATACGTATATAATACAGCACTAGGAATGTAATAATAATGTAAGTATGACGAATAGTAGTAGCAGTTACAGTCGATGTCAAACAGGGCCAGGTTAGGAGAAGTAGCTATTATCCACAATCAATTCAATTCAATTCAATTCAATTTTATTTGTATAGCGCCAAATCACAACAGAAGTTGTCTCAGGACACTTTCCATATAGAGCTGGTACAGACCAAGCTCTTTTATCTACAAAGAAACCAACAATTCTCCCATGAGCAAGCACTTGGCGACAGTGGCGAGGAAAAACTTCCTTTTAACAGGCAGAAACCTCGGGCAGAACCAGACTCTGGGTGGGCGGCCATCTGCCTCGACCGGTTGGATGAGAGAGGAAGAGCAAGAGAGGGAGAGTGAGACAGACAGACAGGCAGACAGACAGACAGACAGACAGACAGACAGACAGACAGACAGAAATGCAGTCAGAGAGAGACAGAGACAGACATGCAGTCACAGTAACAGTGACAGTGGATGTAATAACAGTAGTAGCAGTTGCAGTGGATGTCAGGCAGGGCCAAGGCAGGAGACGCAGCTGCAATCCACAGTCCAGATTCAGCCACTGTGGAACCTGCAAGACAACAAAGCACAGAGACTCCGGGGAAGGAGCTAAGTTAGTAACACGCCGTGGTAGGACATGAGAGCGTGCGGATGGAGAGGGACAGAAGGACAGAGGAGCTCGGTGTATCTTTGGAGGTCCCCCAACAGTCTAATCCTATAGCATCATAACTAGGGGCTGGTCCAGGACAAGCCTGAGCCAGCCTTAACTATAAGCTTTATCAAAAAGGAAAGTTTTAAGCCTACTCTTAAATGTAGAGACAGTGTCTGCTCCCGGACAAAGACTGGAAGATGGTTCCACAGGAGAGGAGCTTGATAGCTAAATGCTCTGACTCCTGTTCTGCTTTTTGAGACTTTAGGAACCATAAGTAGACCTGCATTCTGGGAACGCAGTGTTCGAGTAGGGCAATAAGGTACTATGGGCTCTTTAAGATAAGAAGGTGCCCGGCCATTTATGGCTTTGTAAGTAAGGAGGAGAATTTTAAACTCTATTCTAAACTTTACAGGGAGCCAGTGCAAAGTGGCGAGTATTGGAGAAATATGATCTCGCTTCCTGGTTTTTGTCAGAACACGTGCTGCAGCGTTCTGGAGCAACTGGAGAATATCCAATCCAGGTACAACCACTATCCAATGGGAACCTACGAGACAACCAAGCTTAGTTAGTGACATTCCTTGATAAGATGGCATGAGAGGTGGAAACAGAGAGAAGAACAGAGGAGCTCAGTATACCATTGGAAGTCCCCCGACATTCTCATCCTATAGCACCATAACTAAGGGCCAGTCCAAGGCAAGCCTCAGCTAAGAACTAAGGACAAGCTTTATCAAAAATGAAAGGTTTAAACCTACTCAGAAATGTAGAGACAGTGTCTGTGGGAATGTAGTGTTCTTCTGGTGTAAAATGGTACTATAAGCTCATTAAGATAAGATGGCGTCTGACCATTTAGGGCTTTGTAAGTAAGGAGAAGGTTTGTTTGTTTATTGTTGTTGTTGTTGTTCCCTAAGGGAAGCATATATAGGGTGAATAGCATTGGTCCACATAATGCTTCAGAACTCGTGACTGGCTTTAGCCTGCATAGAGGAATCATCATTAATGTGTACAAACTGAAATCAGTCTGGAAAGTAGGATTTAAACTAGCTTAGTGCAGCTGCCTGAAAGCCAATGAAGTGTTCCAGTGTCTGCAATAGGATACCATGGTCAATGGTGTCAAATGTAGCACTAAGATCTACAGATGCAGCAGCCTCGAAATTCCCCTCCAAGCCAGAGGCCATCCAGCTCCCAGCCGGCTGCCAGCCAGCTACCAGTCCCCCCCCTCCTCTTGGGGGTGTGCCCAGAATCCACTATAAACACGCCTCTTCATTCAATTGCAGGGTGTCACCAGGAGATGGCATGTCCCTCACAGGAACACATCTCAAGATTTTTACTCCACTACATTCATCTGCTTTAGTAGGCTTATTTGTAGTTAGGCAGTCACAGTTACTCAACTATTTTACGTTGATTATTTAGATCAACTTAGAAAAATATTTCTCGCACAAAGTCTTAAAAAAGTCTTAAATGTGTGTTTCCATCAGCCTGTTTTAATGCATATTTTCGATTTGCAAACAGGAAATTCCTAAGTTTTTCTCTTACAATATACTGTATGAATTTTTTTGTGATTGTTGCGATCAAAAAAAACAAACTCAAAAAAGTTGTATATAATCACTTCCTATATGACAATAACCATACTTCACATTACAGAAACAGTCGAAAAGATTCAGTTCCCATCTTAAAAAAAACAAAACAAAACAAACAAACAAAAAAAAAAACAGTTTTAACTTGAGAATGAGAAGCATCAGCTCAATATTACGAAATTTTGTGGTGGAGATTTGGCGCAGTTGGTAGAGCGTCTGCCCTATGTATGAAGCTCTCTACAGCGGCTACGGGTTCGATTCTGTCCTTCAGTCCTTTGCTGCATATTATCTTCTTCGAAAAAAAAAAGTTACAAAATCATTCCTGAGTCATAAAAGTGAAGTAGCTTTACAAAACAGCCTGTGACTCCAAGAATAAACAGGCTCCATCTGTTTACATAGAGTTTGCTTTTGATAATTATCAACAAAAATGATGACCTAATTTTACTTTACATGCGCTGGAACAGAGACAGAGCTGCAGGAGCAGAGCGCGTCATCTGGAGATTCCAGGGCTCGCCTATGTTTTCCGCAACAGGCGCGCGGCTCTCGGCAAAAATAGACCAGGAAGCGGCCAGGAGACAGTCATATTAGTATTGGTTGAATATGCGCTAATTTTTGCGATCGCAAGATTTCCTGGTCGGACTGATAATATACATTTTGATGCATGAGGGAGGTGGGAAAGTTGGCTTATCCATAAATGTAATTAAGTGTAATGGAAACATTTAGTGAAGTCTATAAAGTAGCCAGCGACACAATATTAATATCTGTGGCACAAATTGATTTTTAATTACTGGAGGTACGCGCTCCCCTCAGCCCTCCACCTATTTTACTGGCCATAGCTAGTCTGTGGGACAGTGGGGGCTGGGAGCCTGTTTGGCTGGCGACCATCCATTGAGTTAGAACAAAGGATACACTGTAATGCAAATAATGACTTTTCAGCCAACAACGCGGCCGGCTCGACATTACACATGCCTGACAGAGTGACAGACAAGAGAACATCATGACGCGGTGATGATGCACGATGTGTCAGTGAAACTACAGGTTTACTCAGCTCTGAAATGTGCCGGGAGTTAATCGCTTCAAATGCACAAATGCAGTGAAGTTCACAAACCACCAACAGTTTATAGAATAGGATGGACTGTCTATCAGTGGCCATTAGAGCAGCTCTCTAATAATTAAAATAGATGTCACACTGTGCGGAAGAGCTTAATAAGTTAACAAGAGATTTGGCCATGACAGCTGAAACAATGAAACATGAATCGGGGTGAAATATTGCATGCCACGGATTAGATAGATACAGAAATCATCATCTGAGAAATACTCATGATACTGATCTCACTGTTTATTGGCTGTTTTCATGTGTGTGTGTGTGTGTTAACTGATTGGCCAATAAAAACAAGTAGATTGGCCCATCTACATCGGCCCATTGGCCCTTTATGCCCCACAACATTGTTTTTTTTCATGGGTCTGATTGGCCCATTAGGATTATTCATGATTGAATGTAGGTGTCGTGCGGGGATGAGGCTCGCTGGCTGCGGAGGGAGAGTTGATGTTGTAGTAAGAACCTGTCTGCCTGGTCTAACATGATGAAGTCATGTTGAACATTTCCGTTTCCCAAAAAAACATTTATTTGAAGTGCAGCGGCACAATATTAATATCAAACATGCGTGCACAACGCCTGACGTAAAAAATGCATTCTTGGTGCGCTTCTGAGCACTATGTTTAGCCGCGACTATAACTTTTTTTAATAGTTACTGTTTATATTCATTGCGTGAACAGTCTGAAAAAAGAGACAGAGACACAGAGAGGAGGACACAGACAGAGTGATGAAAAAGATCAGTGATAATTAACTACAGTATATTAAGCCTATGATGTTGAACATCGCAGTGCGCAGTGCGAGCCGTCTGCTGCGCTCCGCAGCCGCCTGTGAAGGCGAACGAAATCTGGAACCTTTCAGCTCAATGACATGACTTTGAAAGCACCAAGTGACTTGTTTTAACGAATTTCGTTAGATTAAAATATGTAGAACTGTAAAATATCACTTCCATGAGGCTGTTCAGTCAGACATTAACAGATCACAGGATGAAATTGGCATTTCATCCTCCCGTCCCTCCCTCTTCAGCGCACTGTAAATGATTTCTGTCCAGTAATATACTGTACACACACATACAGGACTCTGCGTATTGCTGGTCACCGCATCAAATAGCGACCCGCAAATCTAAAATGCGCTACAAACAGGAAACCCACCAACTGAAAAGCAGAGTGACTCCGTGAATCAGACAGAGTATTAAACATTTAACTGTTTAGCAGTTCAGAATGCTAGAAAAACGCGACGCACAACTTCTGTTATTCATGATTCATTTTCTGGGCACAAATCACTCGGCACGCGGAGATGCGCTGGGAGCCTCTCCAAAGGTGGAGAGAGATGTGGAGGAAAAGGTAGGATGGGCAGATGAGCAGATCCAAGAAGTTTTTGATGATTAAGCATAATTATATTTAAAAAACTGCACAGGGTTCTCTACTAGACAAGCAGTTTTTCTTACAGCAATGGAGGCTATGTGCAGATCTAATGAACGACTCAGCAAAGCTGACACGGTAATAATGACTGCTCCTCCTGGTGGACTGATCGAGCGAGTGCAGGTAGTTTCCGCAAATGGAGCTTAGGGGCGTTACGAGTTGGCCCCGCGCCGATGACGTCATCGCGGGGATCTCATTACAGTCACGAACCCGCCAGCATGAAATTAGGGGAATTTCGAGGCCGCTACATCTGTAACAGGACTAGTACAGAGACAAATCCTTTGTCTGATTTAATTAGAAGTTCAATTGTAACTTTAATCAGTGCTGTCTTAATGCTTTGCATTCTAAATCGTGACTGGAAATCCTCAAATAAACTATTGTTATAGGTTTTGTTACAGCTTCTTTACCCCTAGCACTGTGAAAGGCTTTCCTGTATGTTTTAAGACTGTCTTGCCAGGCAAAATGAAATTCTTCCAAATTGGTGGAACACCATTTCCTTTCAACTTTTTGTGAAGTTTGCTTTTATTTGTGGGTTTGGAGGTATACCATGGAGCTGACCCCCTCTGTTTTTTCATACGCAATGAACCTGTGGCACAATTTAGGAGGAGCTAAAGTCAGCATAGGAGTCTGCTGTTGTATTGAGACATAGCACTGAGTTAAATGCTGATGGGATCATATCCTTAAATTTAGCTACACAATCTAAATTTGCTAACACAAACAGATAGAAATCTGGTGTTGGAATCCTTGCCTAATGGCAGGTAGTCTGGTAATAGGAATTCAAAAGTTATTAAATGATAGTCTGATAAAAGAGGATTCTTTGAGAATACTATTGAGTGTTCAATTTCAATGTCAGAACAAGATTGAGAGTGTGGTTAAAACAGTGATTTATTTTGTCTGTGTTAGGACCTGGGAGTTTGTCTCACCCTTGTGTTTCCTTTTCCCTTTCCCCAGTGTAGATTGTGGCCCAATCCCAAACCAGTCCCTACTCACTGCCCCTTCACTACCGAGTGTCACTTCGAATGGAGTGACACTTGCAGCTGCAGAGGGCACTCCTGATTGAGGAGGAGGGTATAAAAGTGAAGCCAAACGAGTGGAATGCCCTCGCTACCTTACCGGAAACAGGAAAGAACAGTTGTCGTGGAGATGGACAGACGCGTTGCCTGTGCTCCACTGTCCCTGTAAACACATAATATTTCAAAACATTAAATATGAGATAGATGACGTTCATTTATGCACGCAGGCATTTGTGCGTTTGCTACATGCGGCTTTAGGGATAATGTGATCATCTTTTTAATATGTTTGAAATAAAGACTAATCAAATCACAAATCTCCTTTTAATTTCTGTTATTTGTTGGTGATCTTTCACATGTTCTATTTAGTTTGAGATGTAGCCTAAAGTCAGTGTCAAGGAGATAAATGTGTGTGTTTGATCTAAAATACTTGGAAGAAGTAGACGGAACTTACATTTGAATGTTGTTTCTTCCATTTTCCGGACATGATTTCCGCTGCACACACCGGGGAGCCTGCACCTGTGCAGACTCGCTATTTAAGGGCTTGACAAGCCACTTCCACTCGGTGATAATTGGTTTGGGACGGCCCTTAATATGGCGGAACTGCGCGTGAACGCGCAAACGGAGGGGTAGTGGATAGGGTTAGGTGATAGGGACTGGTTTGGGATTGGGCCTGTGTCTGTCTGTGCGGCTGGGTGTGTCTCTGCACCTGGCTGGCTCCACCTTCCCAGAGCACACCGGCATCTCATCATGCTGATTAGGCACAGCTTAAAAGGAGAGAGCTCTCTCAAAATCGAAAAAAGACCTGTTTCCTGGCCTGGTCATGAATTCAGTTTGTGAGTACTTTCTCTTTTTCCTCTCCATTCGTGAGTGTGCTAATGTGTTTCCTATGTACCACCACTTAAGGTGTGTTTCTTTGTTTCAGTTGCCTGTCTGCTGCGTCCATGCGTGCCTTGCCTCAGACTCGTCATTATGTAGCTCCCTTTGTTCTTCCCACTCTGTTAGAGTGCACTTTTTGTTGTTAGTTGTTTTTCCACTCTATCAATAAATTTTTGTTCTTTTACTTACCTTCTCTCTGGTCTGCATCCTTGGGTTCAGTCAAAAACTTAGATGTTAACCATAACAGTCTGACTAAAACCTGGCTGTGTCATGAAGAGCATATCAGCCTAAATGAAGCTATATTAATATTAATACTCCTCGAGGCAGCATTTGAGGAGGTGGAGTTAGATCCTATTAATCAACCCTAAACCTAAACTCAACTAAAAGTCATTTGAAAGCCTTGTTTTTACTCTTTTTTTCAAAACTGGGAAACAGTGCAGCCAGTTTTATTTGTCATAGTGTAGCACTCTCCTGGTCCTTATTCCAAATTTATATCTGAGTTCTCTGAGTTTCCCTTAGACTTAGTCATTAAAACAGATAAAGTAATTATTCTACATTTTAAATGTAAATGTTCATCTCAGTGCTGATAATGACAGCCTTCATATTGCATTTATCTCTTTATTAGACTCAGTTGGCTTCCGTCACAGTGTGCATGAACCTACTCAATATTATGGTCTGATATTAACGCATTTACTAGTCCAGCTTTAGAAAACAGAGATCTGATGTTAAGGAGTCCACATTTATTCTCCTATCTGTCATGATTATGAAATCAAGGTAAATTTAGTAGGACCCAAGAGGCAGACAATCAGCACGAGAACGAAGGTAGCCTATTAACAAAAACAGTTTATTAACAATAACGAACAAATAAACCAACTGTACAAACGGGAACCAACAAAAACACAATCTCAGAAAACACAAAATCAGCCCAAAAAACAAAACATCAACGACACCATGGTGAGCGGGTAGGAACGAAACGCACTACTGTGGAAGACAATCAAAACTAGGAAGCTACACTATGACTAAATGACAAACAAAGACAAAATACGCATGCAGGGGACTAGGACACGAGACAAGGTTTCTTGGAAAACTATGAGCACAGGAACAAATGGCTGGAAAGTACTGCCAGGCCACACCTCCACTGCAGACACAGAAAAAACTAACACACAAACAAATGTACAGATTAACAAAACAAAATGATAACCACACAGACTATAACACTATCTTGCTGTACTATTGCAATGGTTGTTTTAATTTTAATTTAATTTTTTTTTTTTTTTGTAGAACTCCTCTTCTGTTTGCTTTTGATTGAATTTAATTAATTGTCATGGGTTTAGTTCATGAATAGAATCGGTCTGATCTCTGGAGATGAGAGCTGCTCCATCCAAGTGGGATGGATGCTGTCTTGTTTAATCAGACCAGGTCTTCCCCGGAAAGTCTGACAATTGCCTATGAAGCCCATTGTTTGCTGGACACCACCTTAACAGCCAGCAACGTTGTGACATGCATTAAGCTCACCCAATTGTATCTCCCTGGCCTGATGCAGTAGTGTTTCAGATTTATCTCTAAAACCAACTCTGCTAGACATTCTGTGTTTTCAACTGCGATGTCAGATAACCTGATTACCATCAGTTTTAGTAATTCCAATACAGCCGAGACCCTTATTCCAGTTGTCTTTGCTGTTTCAAACTCTCAATCTATGTCTAATAAATCTTTCATCCTCAATGACTTAGTTACATCCCATAACATAGACATCCTATTCTATACTGAGACCTGCGTTTAACCTGGGGAGAGCTCCCCTGTAATTGAGCTCTGCCCACCTAGTTACAATTTTCTGAATACACCTGGGTTAACTGGCCGGGATGGAGGTATTGCAGCTGTTAAGCTTTAAGAATCAGCTTTAAGAATCATGTCACTTGTATTCCTTTTACTTTTTGTTCTTTTATCAGTCTTAAAGTTCCAGCTTTTAAAATTGTGTGTGATTTGCTGAATAATCATTTATCAATCCCTAAATCAAATGAGTTTTTTTCATTTAACATGTTTTTGCGGGCACACCCTTGACAGTTTTTACAATGGACATGCCTCTGAATTCACTGAATAAGACTTTGTTTCTGACCAGAAATGTACTACCTTTGCACCAACATGTTACTAAGCTTGTTCAGTCCTGTTTTCTTCAGGACAAATCAGGAAATATTGGAAATATCAGATGCACTGCATGTTGTCTTCGATGAATCTTGAACTATTGATTCACACTTTAACTCACACCTTGATTAGTGTAATTCCTTCTACACGTCTCAGTCAAGCTGCTCTAACGTGTTTATAGTTAGATTAGAATGCAGCTGCCAGGCTGTTAACAAGAACTAAGCAATGGTCCCAGATTACCCCTGATATTGCTTTTATAGTCTGTCTCTCATTGTGCAGTGTTTTATGTTGTACTGTGTATTTGCATTGATTTTAATTGTGTAACCCACATGGTTACTAAACCAATATTTGTGATTTAAATGTAGTACATCAGCTTCACCACTTGGTGGCGCACCACCCCTATGCGTAACGTCAGACGCATTGAACGTGATCTCGGTCTGACCTGTGCGTCGTCACAGTCTGCACCGAGCGCCATCTTAGTCAGAGCTGAGCCACTAAGCAGAGCACTCACACATTGAACGAGCTGACGAACCGGGGTATGTAATGTGACGAAAACCACGCAAAATAAACATTAATACTCGAGGAGTATTTTCATAAGTGTTCTGTTTATTAGGGAAAGTCGTGTGAGTGTGAGTGTGAGTGTGCGTGAGCGAGAGTGGAGCCGAGTTTCATGTTCATAAAACCAGTCAGAGTCCATGATATGTTTCCTTAATGTTTTAAACCTACTCTGGTACCTGTGGTATCATTGTGTACTCTGTAAACAAGCTGCAAAAAGATCGCTAACGACCTAGCGCGAAGCTAACGGCAATCGCGGCTAATCGCCGCTAAGCTAACTCTGGGTTTTACCTGCAAAAGGTGATGTGAATGCTAATTGTGAGGCTATACAAGCTAATGAGCCTTTACTGTGATTAATGATGAGAAAGGGAGACAGCTATGGTACAGAAATGTGGATATTTGGTACCAGTTCATGTTAATGATCATTGAAATGAATGTATTGAGTGTTTTGCACTAAAGTTGGTTAAATATGTATGTTGTTAAAAAAGAATAAGTTAATATTGTAACTTTATGGTAAAAAATACTTATACTGTAAAAATATGTAGACTCATTTAAAGCATTTAAATGCAGTGTATCCTTTATTTGGGTGGATATATGAAAGAAATAGAGTGAAAAGTGGAAGTAAAAAGATGTCATTGAATAGAGAGTAATGATTATTTGTTCTACACTCTATGTGTAGAATGGTTTTCCTTTTGGGTTTTGTTGATGGATTAAGACTTCATTCCAATTCCGGACCGAGGAGGTTCGGTGGCGAGCCATAAGGACGAGCGATTCAGACGGAACGGTGCACAGTCTGGCCAGCTGTGGGATCCGCTCTGAGGAGCTTCTGACATCAACTCACTTCACTTGTGATACAGATAAGAACATAACACAAAAATCTACCCGGGTAGTAACCTTATGGACTGAACATTGAACATTACACACCCGAAACACGAACGGAAACTGAACCAAACTCTAACCTTCTACAAAGAAGAACTTTGAACTTTTTAAAAAAAAAATTTTTTATTTTATTTTATTCTTTTTCTACCATTTTGAGAGAGCTCTATTTTCCTGTATATTTTATTTTCATTCACTGCAAAATAATTACTGTTGTGGCAATAAATTGTCAACTGTTGACCTCATGGTATCGTACTCATCTAACTATTACCAGCTCTCCGAACCTAGCAAGAATGTTAGTGTCATTTGTTGTTGCTAATCAGACTACAGGCGCTACAATTGTTTAATGTGCGCGAAGCACTAAAACTGCTCAATAAATAAAGCTTTACTAATTTACTTACTTATTTACTTGACTAAAACCTGTTCTGCCTTTTGGGTGACGAACAGATATATTTTTCTGATGTTGTAAAGGGTTCAGGTTCCTTGCGGTACACAGAGTTCCCGATGTTGAGGGAGAGGTCATAGATGAGAGATCCTTTCCTTGGATGGAAGAGCAGCTAAGTCTTGGCAAGATTAACTTCAGGTGGTATGTTAATATCCATGAGAGATGTGAGCCAGACAAGCAGAGATTTGTGCTGCCATCGAGTTTCATATTGTTGAAAATATAAAGGGTAATAGGTCTGTAATTACAGACATCAGATAGACTGAGTGTAGACTTAAAGAGGGTATACTCTTGCTGCTTTAAGAGTGTTCAGAAAACAAGTAGCTGTCAAGGAAGAATTGGTGAGGTGGGTGAAGAAAAGATCAAAGCAATACACAAAAGAAGATGAGATGTGATAGGGTTGAGAGGGCAGGTGGTTAGGCAATAGGAATTGACCAAGGATTGTACCTCATTGGGAAAGAGTGGTGAAAAGGAAGTTAGAGTAGGGAATGAATTATTTGAAGGGTGCTAGTATTTCATTAAAATATGCCATACAAATAAATACTATGATATTATTTGCATAAGGAAGGAATTAATAGAAAAATATATGATGAAGCAAACCAATTGAAAAGAAAATCCATGCATCCACCCATTTTCTATATTCGACTATCCCTTTCAGGGTTGCGGGGGGGCTGGAGCCTATCCCAGCTGTCAACGGGCGAGAGGCGGGGTACACCCTGGACCGGACGCCAGTCGATCACAGGGCAACATATATGGCGCATTTCCATTACACAGCTCTACTCGACTCGGTTCTACTCTACTCTACTTGGTTTGGCTGAGTATCCATTACAATTGAGTACTTCATAGTACCTCCTCAAAGTAGGCGGGGTTGTCATACCACGGCTGCGCAAAACTGCCATGACGTCAATTTGTACGCAACGCAAACAGAGCCGACAAACAATGGAGGACATCGAGGCGATGTTGTATTTGCTGCTCAGTTTGTGGCTTTGTGTCACACACAAAGCAAGAGAAGAAACCGAGCAGCCATTTCCCTCGAGTGAGAATAAAGAATAAAGTCAGCAGTTGCTGTTGCCCGGCGTTACAATGGAGGGGGCGGGATTGTTTTTCCGGTGTTGGACATCGCAGACCAGTGACGACACTCTCCAGCCAATCAGTGGCCGACAGGCTTTTGACGTCACACATATAGTATTGCATCTATTCGCTTGGAACCTCGCCAGAGCAGGTACTAAAAATAGTATCGGGTACCAGGTACTATCCCTAATGGAAACACAAAACAACCGGGTAGAGTAGAGTCGAGTCAAGCCGCGCTAGTGGAAATGTGGCAATAGAGACAGACAACCATTCACGCTCACACTCACACCTACAGGCAATTTTAGAGTCACCAGTTAACCTAATAAACATGTTTTTGGTCTGTGGGAGGAAGCCGGAGTGCCCGGAGAGAACTAATGCAAGTACGGGAAGAACATGCCAACTTCAAACAGAAAGGCCCTGCCTGACCCAGGGATCGAACTGGCGACCTTCTTGCTGTGAGGCATGCACGCTACGTGCTGCGCTACCGTGCCGCCACAAGGAAAATATTAAACAAAAACATTATAAAAAAAAATAATAAAGGGTTAGGGTGTCCAGATTCAGACATTTTGACTCACTAAGGGGGTTTGTTCCATAGATGAAGAGTCTCCTTTAGATTGGACTTTAGTTAGAGGGGACAGCTAAAAGAAATGACAGATTGTGTACAATCAGTTGCATGTCACTTTAACTTTTTGAGAAAAAATCTAGTAGAACGTTTAAAGCTGTTGTTGTTGTCGTTGTGTCATTTTATAATATTCTACATGCATTTTTTCAGCAAGAAAAAAAAAGAATGGTGTGCAGTTATGTTTTGGCTATCAAAGCCTCTAATTGAATCAGTCCAACTGAACTGAGTTTCATAGTGAGTTCTGGTGACTGAAGGTCAGAACAGAGCAGACTGTGTGAGATCTGCAGCTCCTGTGTTTCTATTGTTGATGAGATTTTTCTCACTGCAAATGTGTGTTGCAATCTTTTTAATCTGAGAGTGAGAGAGTGTTACACCTCCGCTCCTCAGAAAATACAAAGCCTCTCATTTCCCACAGTCCCAGCATGCATGCATGAAAGCAGGATGACAGTCTGGATGGATGGAGGCTCTATTATAGGGCCAACAGCCATGACACAGGCATGAACTGGGACTAAGAGCTGCTTGTCTTTGGTTTTGATTCAACACTCACTGTGAGCTAATGCTGACTGTCCCTCAGTCTACAGGATCTTAATCCACATTAAAGTCAGCTGTGCACTACCTGACCATACTCAGCTAACTGGCTGCTGTTGGAATGTATTTTTCATGATGGCAGGTTCCAAAATTGCCGCACACCAAGCAAATGCCACCCGAATTTGTCTCTGGTGGATAAATCAGAAAGCGCCACTACATTTGTTTTACAGGTCCCAATAAGCAGCTAAGTATTAAGTATTAAGTATTAAGTATTTGCATTAACTGATAACTTCCTGGCATGATGCTGATCCACTATTTACATGAGAACTGCATTTCTTGTCCTGACTCAATCTGACTATGGATTGTGTCTGTGGTCTGTTTTCTTAAGCCATGTTGTACTACTCATACTTCTGAAAAAAGTATCTAAAGCATATAGTGAGGTCTGATCTAGAAATGTGGTATTAAGTAGTGTGGACATCACTGGCTTCTACAGTGAGTATTGTGGCTTAATCCTGGTTTTCTTTTTGGGTATTTTGGACTTTGGTTTTTCTGACCTACCTCTTGTGTTTTTGTGATTTTGTTCCTGACTGGGTTTTGTTGGCCTGACCCTTTTTGTTAATAAATCACTTGGACTCAACCTCTTTTGTGTCAAGTCTGCACTCTCGGGTTCACTCCTTTTTCTGGCCCACCACTACTCGTGACACCCGTAAACACTAGATAACTTGTTCATTTTGTAAACCACCTTCAACCTTATCTAGATAACAGTTGGTCTGATGTGGAGATTGAAAAACCATGATTGAAAAACAATGAAGCACACTAAATCACCAGTGAGCCTTAAACAGGTCAGACCTATGTCCAGTAAAATATACTATTGAAGTATTATCTAGTATAGTAATGTTTTTCATGATTTATTTTAATTTCCCCGTGTCCCCATGATATTATGTCTTCAGTCATCTGTTGTGATGTTTTGCACTTGTCCTTTTCTTGGTTTATTTTTTTCTTTAAATATAGCAGGTGAGTTTACATAAATTCTGCAGTTGGATTTGATTGCAGACAGTAGGTTAAACCCATATAAAACATCTGCCTGAAAAGTTGCTCTTTTGTCAATGAGAAAAAGTTTTGATGGTTAGATCCCACATCGAAATTTAATCAAGATTAGTGTAAGCCACCCATAAGCTTCAGTAATTAGTGCTCCTCCAAGCAAGTCAAGCTTACCATTCAGCTAAGTAAGGGCTGCTTCACCAGGCTTAGAGTAATTGCCTTTCTCTATAAATCTTCATTTCTCTACACTTCATCCATTGCATTTAATTGAATAAGAAATTTAACATTCATGTATTGGTAATTTTTTTTTTTTTTTCCTCTATAGCTTTAATATTAGAGTATCATGCTGCATGAAGAAGAAATGATAGTGTGTTACAGATGTTGGCTGTGGACATATTTCGAGATGTGGGAAGAGAAGGTATGGTGAATTCTCACCTCTCTCTTTGCCTTGGTGTTGTTTGTTTCAGATGTGCAAACAATGTATAATTTGAATTAAATGATTTTGTGTTTATGTGATGTCGCACATAATTCACACTAAAACAACACAATTGTAGCCAAAGTAGGTTGTCCAATAGGGCTGATTGCTTACTGTTTGCATGGTGCCAACATGTGGCTCTGAAACAATGTGTCAGATGTGTTGCCATGCAGATGAGTTTATACATATGCAGCTATTTAATTGTAATTTTAACAAAATGACAAGGATTCAGTCATAATTATCAAACTATTTGATAATATTCCTGTCCTCAGATGCAGTCACACAAACTATGTTTTTTATGAAGGCTGCAGATGGATTGATGCAGATGGACATAAAATCGAGTGGGTTCATTTTCTGGGTAACATGTTGCCATTACCATGAAAAGATATTGGTTAGATCATTCATGCAACTATATCATTAGCCAAAATGTTGTGAGTGAGTTGCTTTTTGGAGCAACCCATTGTATTCTTGGGTGAAAATCAATTCCAATTTATTTATTAATTTTTCACCAAAACATGATTTTA
Organism: Chaetodon trifascialis; assembly: GCF_039877785.1. Lineage (NCBI taxonomy): Eukaryota > Metazoa > Chordata > Actinopteri > Chaetodontiformes > Chaetodontidae > Chaetodon > Chaetodon trifascialis. The sequence goes on along the minus strand of NC_092058.1, from coordinate 30,584,649 downwards.
TGTGATAGTTAGTTGATTAACATAGAAACTTCAAACCAAACATGTTGCCTAGGCACATGGCAGGTTATTGCTGCCCAATCTCATATACTTCATTTGCAGCTTATGTATGGCTTGTAAGAAAGTGCATGGTTCGTTAGAAACATTATGTTGCTTGCATTATGTTTTTATTATGTCATGTTTATATACAATCCATAATGAACATTTGTAATGAATGTGTCTGCACGTTGCAAATTTGCAAAACAGATCTGCAAAATTTTAGGAGAAAAGGTAGTCAGATTAGTCCATGAAAGAACTGATGTTTTGTGACTTGCCTTGTTGGTTTAATAATATTTCCTGTTCTTGGAGCATATTTGCTGTTGGCTTGAGAAGTATAGCAGCTTGCAAAAACAGTTCTTTGTAATAATTTTCAGAACTGCACATGCATCAGTGGCTTCAGATTGTGACATTTATTTGGTTAATGTTTACATGTTTTGTATTAGAGTACATCTGCTGTATATCTTGGAAAATGATGACAATATTTTGCCCCACTTAGAGGAGCAATCTTGGTGATTCAGTTATTCCAAGTGTCTATCTACCTGTCCAACACAATGACCACATGAACTGTACTTGTCACCCTCAGGACAAACTTTATATTATTTAGAATTATTTAAAATTTTATTTAGACCCATTGTCATTCAGTCTAATTATATAAATCAGATTGTATGATGTTTGTTTTGCTGTTGTTTGTTAAGAATTTGGGGCTTAATGTGCCAATAGCACAAAAATACCTGAATTAATGTTTCATAGTGTCAGTATACAATCTATTTACATTTTTGTTTTCAACAAGATTGAAAAAGTCACAAAGTCACAAAAAACTCACAGTATTTTATCTCCCATGCTCTTTTCTGTGTTGCTCTAATTAACATTTGCTCACCAACTCCATAATTTGATGTTGTGAGACTTTCTAGAGTTGAAGGAACATGAGTGATTGGCATACTAATTCTACATCAGCAAGACAACTTTTCCCCCCTCTGTGACTCTCAGTATCCCGAGGCAAACCTCATTTCTTCTGTGTATTCTGCTCTGTAAAATTATTTTCCTCCTGTTGAGTATGCAGCCAAAAAGAAAATTGGGACAGCTTCTCCTATTTATAAGTACTGTCAGTGAGAGAAGCAGATAAAGAGGTTACTTTGGCAATGAGTAAGTACTTGTTCTACATGATATTAAGAAAATCTGTTATGAAAGACTAGCCCTGTGTGTTAGTTGCACACTATTTACTGTATTTTGTCAGCATGCTGACTTCCCTGTTGCCTCACAGGGCTAAAATGGCTGTAATTTAGTTTGTTTATGCATCTTTGACCATGAAGGAGAGCCTATCCTCAATTTAACTTCTTCAGGACAGACTGAAGCTAAGGCAGTGTTTGTCGTCCATGCTGTATGAAGAGACAGTGATTTTGTGTCAGTATCATCAGATTTCTAAAGATGCAGAAAGGTATGGAGACAATGACTTGAATGTGTTTTATTTATCTAGGCAGCTTAAGGGTCAAAAATACAATTGTAACAGTTACTTAGGCTGCACACACATACACACATACACACACACACACACACACACACACACACACACACACACACACACACACACACACACACACACATACTTTTGCACATAAATGACAGCTACTCTTTTTAATTTAAAACTAAGACAAAGAAAACACCAGAGAAATTCTATTGAAATGGCAGAGGTAGAATATGGAAGAATATATTCTTCATTCTCCTATTTCTTAGCAGGTCAGAAATGTGTTAATAGTTATCCTTGGATACATGCAATGAAAGTGCCTAGTATCTGAATACTGAGACACTGACATGTAATAGAGGCAATCTTAGCTTTAGATAGTAACAAGTAAAGAAGAAAACTGCATTGAAATATCTAAGACAAACCAACGACAGAAGACAGAAACATCTTAGACATAAACTGTTCTTGACCAAAAGGAGCTCAGGTTAACCAAACCTCAACTAAATAGACTTCAGTTTTATAGGTGTAAGTGTCTTTAAAAGTAATGTTGGGGAATTAGGTAATTACACCATTGGGTTTAATGTTTGCACTCGCTAATATAAAAAGGGGCACCAACCTTCCTCAGCTCAGAAGGATTTTATTTATTCTCCTCTTTTAATGCCGATTTAATAATAATTAATGAATTAGTGGTATCAGTCTCGTCATCTGAAGCGTAAGGTCTCGATACAGTGATAGTCTATTTCCAGCTCAAAAGGACACTATCCGACAACTACTTAAATGAAAAGTATTATTTATTTGCATGTTCTTCCCGTGCATGCGTGGGTTCTCTCCGGGTACTCTGGCCTCCTCCCACAGACCAAAAACATGCTCATTAGGTTGATTGGTGACTCTAAATTGCCCCTAGGTGTGAGTGTGAATGGTTGCGTGATCGGTTCTGCGATCGGCTGGCGACCAGTTCAGGGTGTACCCCGCCTCCTGCCCGTTGACAGCCGAGATAGGCTCCGGCCCCCCTGTGACCCCAAAAGGGATAAGCGGCATTGAAAATGGATGGATGGATGATGAATAATATGGATTATATGACACAACCAACTAGATGAAGAAGCTTTAGCAAAATAATAAAAGGAGTGAGTTTTGAAGAAAAATAAGGACGCAAATGTAGTGTTAATTACTTAAATTAATGACTAAGTCAGTCTCATGAAAATTGAGATTGTTATAGCCAACGACACCAACTCTTATTCAATGCAGCATGGAAAATGTCTACTTCTGTGCTACTGGTGCTCCGATGATGGTCTGTCCCAGACTGATGCAAAGGGAGGGGGCCCCAGGCTGTCGCTCATGGCTCCAATCTGCGCTGCGGTCCAATGGGGGGAACCAATCGAACCACAGTGTTGAGAGCCAATATTGAACAGAGATACTTCAGGGGTTGGACATTTGGTGTCGGTAACAGACAAGGAGTGGCTCTTTCAGCAGCTATATGACCCAGACAGATGGGTTGAGGCTGGCTGCAGGACTTTGGTACAAAAAGGTTGACAGCAATATGACAAAACTTCTCGGTTAATGTTCTCTGTGACCTAGTGAACTTGTAGTTTTTTTATAAGCTGTGGCCACTGCTATTAATGTTACAAAAACTACAGGATCCGATTGTAAACCGGAAAAAAAACAATGGGCACGCCCCACGCATGTTTTGGTCTTGCCTGCTCGCTAGCTGTGAAAGTGTAGGCGGATGTCAAGCGCCGAAATGGATGCGAACAAGATTCTGAATAGAAAGTTTAGTTTCAAAAAGTTGCCAGATGGGTCGACTGACAAGACCAAAGTTTGGACAGAGGCATATGGATACCGCAACTAAAAACAAGCTAACTGCAGCCATAGCCAAGTAATGTTCATTCTTTCTGGAGAGAAATAAGAGGCTGGGTTGATAAGCCTCTGGTGAATAAACAGAAGAGCATCACAGTCTGACTGCTGTATGTTCAGAGGAAACTTAAGAAAGGAAAGTTTAAGCCATGGTTTAACTGCACTATAGCCTGAGTCCTAGTTTACAATGATGTGCACTTTGTGGGCTCTATTTTCAACTCTGCAGTGGTATTTTTGAACGGTGCAGGCAGGCGCATGGCGCATTTGGAATTTTGGTAAACCGAGGCCTACAGAGGTGTGCCAGGATGGGCGTTGCGACGCAGTAGGAGGGAGGTGTCGGCATAATGAGCCTTGGAATTTTCGACCATTTCGGTCTGCGCCGGCGGCGTAAAAGTGCGCTGAAAGCTCGCCACCTCAGACCTGGTCAACTTCGTAAACCGGCATGTCGTGCGCTCACAATACCTCACAGTCAGGTTTCCACAGTGTCTGGCATTTCACTGTGATCAATAATTAGCAACAAAATTTTAAGCCAACAGACTTAAATTTGTATATTTTGATCAGTATCTCATCTGACCACATCAAAAGCGCGTTTGGCATGCGTAAAGGTCACTCAACCTGACTGAATGTACACAGGTGACACAGGGATGTCTGGTGATCTGTGACTCAAATTGCCTGGTGACAAATGTATATGCCACTTTCCCCGGGAAGGCACATGACTTGTTCATCCGGCAAATTCTAGCATCCCTACAGTCTTTCAGGGGGACACCCCTCTGCATGGTTGGCTGCTAGGTGATAACGGCTATCCACTGAAAACGTGATGGTGCCATATATCACACCGTCAACAAGACGGCAGCGTGGTTTTAACAGTGTTTTCAGCAGTGCTCGGTCAGTCATCGAACGCACACTGCAATCAATAATTAGCAACAGCGACGATTAAATGCAACTGTCTGAGTCAGCACATACAGTCAGACCTATATTTTGATCAGTATTTCATCTGACCACATCGAAAGCATGTTCGGCACGCGTAATGGTCACTCACCATGACCGAATGTACACAGGTGAAACAGGGATGAGAACTAATCAGTTAACGTCGCAGTGCCAACCAGAAACAACCATGGCATCCTACAGAGCATATATACTGCATCTATCTCAGAGCACTCGAGAGACAGAGAGAGACAGACACATGGAAAAACGTAAGTGATGATCGTTGTCCGCTATTACCCATGTCATTTCATTCCAAATACAAATGTAATCATAGTAATGCTTACCGTTATCTACAAAGATGGAGTACATCATTGCTTTGAGGAGGATGAGGAGGAGGAGGAGGATTTACCATCTAAGGACCTCATATTTAGACATCAGAATCAGAAATCCTTTATTTATTCCCAAGGGGAAATTGTTTTTGTTGCAGTGCTCCTTACAAGAATAGAATTAGAATAAAATTAGAAAAGAAAGAAAAGAGAGAGAACTATATACATAAAAAGCAAATATAAAAACAAAATATTTATATTGAGTGTTTATATACACACACACACACACACACACACACACACACACACACACACATATATATATATATATATATATATCAAAATATACCACAAAATATAGAACAGAATATAAAACAATATATATATAAAATATAAACAGTATATACAAACGGGCGTGCAAAGTAATACAAACGGATGTCAGGAGACATGAGTGACGTCAGTCTCCTGGAAACTTGCTATGCGCCTCGCCAGCGGTGTTCTTAAAGGTGAGGCGAGGAGCTGCTGTGATTGGTGAAGATTTGACTCGGCTGTGCCAAACCCACTCCACGCCTTCTCCCCTCCCTCTTTCCGAGTTGCGCCGCAGGGTGGGACTGAGATGAGAAGGAGGTGGAGATGCGCCGGCGGCGCAGCGCACAAAAATACCAAAGTCTGTGCCGCCACACCCCATCGGCGCAGCGGACCTGACTTTGCGCCACGCCTGCGCTGCGCCGGTGGTGGAGTTGAAAATAGAGCCCTGTAACTTTATCTTGTATCACCCTGTTTTGATCCCTTGGAAAGGGTTGTTGAAGGGGCTTTTTTGTAACCAAGCATTTATTTTTTTTGTCATCTGTCACATCAGTGTTAAATTGTGTGAGATTTGATTCATTCAAATTTGAATGACTGCTCAAAATGAGAATGTTAGTGTGAAATTTAACACTACACATTGTTTTCAATAAAAAACATTTGCACAAAGCAAGCCTATCCACTTTTCCATGTTGATAACAGTATTAAAATGATAATTAATGGGACATTTAAAATAGATAAAAATGTGCGATTTATTTGCGATTAATCGCGAGTTAACTATGACATTTATGCGATTAATCGCGATTAAATATTTTGCTTTAGAATAATTCACAGGTGAACGTTGCTATTTCATGCTATAGAGAGAAAACATTAACTAATTGCATGCGATGGACTTATCTGCTTCTCACTATGGTAAGGTATACACTACTTATCACAGAGTTTAAATGGTCAATTTTCAATCACATTTCAACATTGTTCATAACATGTATGTTGACACCAATATTCATGCATCAGTCTCATTTCATTGATTAATGGCAACATTCTTCAATACCAACACGAACGTATATGACAACCAATAGTATAACTAACTAATAGATCAAAGAAACAAGGAAAGGCAGAACTAAGATCATAGCTTTCTCATTTTACAAGCTAGAAACATGGGAAAAGCAAAGATACCATACACATTGTGAGTTTAGTGCTGTGGGAATATCCAAAGTTGAATCAAATATATTGTTTGCATCATCCTGATGTGGTGGAAAAGAAAGCACACAGACACACAAAACAGTTTGCTACAAGAATGCCTGATTTACAACTTGTCAATGTTATCTGGTTCTGGAGGCCTCTTGAGACCTGTTATTTGTCCATACTGAAGGTTTTAACGCCTTCATCTGGTGAGGAGCTGGAAGAAAGAATTAGCATCTTGATAAAAACATTTTAACTGATAGGTAACCCTTTGTAGTTGAAATGTCTTTCCACCCTAGCTCTTCTGAAGGAATGCGGGGGAAAAAGGTAATTCGCAGGTCTACAGACTACAGACTCCTACAGTAACTATAAAAGTTATTCTCTAAATATTAGTAAGGTGAGAAAAGTTCACAACAAAATAACTGCAAGTGACTATCTTGGTTATGTGGAGATGTTCTTTTTTTCTGCAGGTCTGAGTTACCTCTCAGTACCATTTAGTTATGCCAGTGTGTCAAGTTTCCAAGGGCAGCCTAAATCAAGGGAGAGTGTGATGTAGGGCCTGTGATACTGACCTTTGTAAAGAAGGTTCTACTTAGCTGTAGAGTTTGGAGATCCCTTGAGGCCTGATGTGATCAAAAGGCCATTTTGTGACACACACCTGATCTGAGGCCTCAAACCATCTATCCATATAGACGTTTCCCACCAGTAACACTTTAAAGAAATAGCCTAACTTTAGACCATATACAAATATACAAATGTGGGTTTATTTTAATACATCATTAATGCATCAGTTGACTTCTTTTGATGCTAGTATTTTCAGATCACTATATAAAAGCTCACTGTCCACACTGAAGAACCATAAAATAATCAATAAAGAATTAAATATATTCTTCAAAAATGTGAACTAGTGATTCAATTCAATTTTATTTGTATAGCGCCAAATCACAACAGAAGTTGTCTCAGGACACTTTCCATATAGAGCTGGTACAGACCAAGCTCTTTTATCTACAAAGAAACCAACAATTCCCCCATGAGCAAGCACTTGGCGACAGTGGCGAGGAAAAACTTCCTTTTAACAGGCAGATACCATCTTACATGGTTGAAAACTGTGGAGCCAGGAGAGTGACTTAAAATTTTGGAATCAAAAATAAGTGGAAAAGGAAACTCTGGCATTGAAACACTGGAAAATTATTTACAGACATTGAAACAATTTTGACACTGAAAAAAGTTGTAGCACTTAAATGTATTTTTATTTTTTTATTTTTTTATTTTTTTACGTGATTATTTTTCAATGAGAATCTTCAGATATTTTGTTCACATCAGAATTTTTTCAGTGACAGTTTTACTTTACATTGACAGGTTTTGTTTAGTGACTGTGGTTTTCAGTTTCAACTCTTTCTCCATTTTGGCGTGCAGGGAAAAGGTTTAAGAGGAGGGGACTCTCTCTGCTATTGTTTATTACATAGAACGCACGTTGACACATACTAGGTTAGCACTTATTCCAACTACCCACTGCCAGACCAGTGTAACCCTGTTTACACTATAATACCTATCAATAAGGTAGCTAAAGATGGACCAATGTCAGAAGAACTACAATGACAGGAGCCCGAGATTTTGAATAGCATTAATGTGAATCAGACACCAAAATGAGTTTGCATTAACATGTGTATTAATTCTAACGGCACATCAGGTTGATCACAGTTAACCCAAAATAACAAACTAAAATAATAAAGTGTGCACACGCAAAAATAAAACCCTTTTAACCCTGGGTTTTTCAGTTTCATTCAGTAGATCGATAGTTGGGGCCCAAAACTGTGTTTGTTTAGTCTGTCCTACCACACCAGGAAATGAAGAAAGGCATCCATCTCTGAAACAACAGTCTGTCCACTTCCTCTCTCACTTCTTGTAGACTGACTTGCCATCCAGTTAACTGGAATCTCTCTTTTTCAGTGGGTGCTGTCTTTCGCTTCAGATTTATGGACAGTTTCTGCGGCTACCAAAACCTGACCTATAGACAGGTCACACACCCACAGTTACATTCGCACACTCATCAATATAGGTTATATTTTACTTCTAATTCAGGGTGAAATGTCACCAAGTTTCAATAAACCTATAATTCAAATCATATTTCAAATTGGTTCTGTTGCACAAAACATGTTCTGAATATCCAATTTAGTGTAACATTACTTTAAATGCTGCACAGAAATTACCTTGATTTAAGTTTTTAGAATTACATCTATCCAACCCTTACCACATGAGGCAATTAAATTTGTACACAGGAATCACTTAAGCGTCATGGAAAACACAGAACACACAGATTAAAATAAACTGTGCAGCATAAAGTGCTTTAAAATTACACCAAAATCAACACAAACCATGACTTTACAGCAGTAAAACAGCAGTTTACCGAAATAACATGGCTCACAGACAAAAGAATTGTGGTTTCCTAACTGCATTTTCTTCCACATCCATCCATCCATCCATCCATCCATCCATGCATCCATCCATCCATCCATCCATTTTGTCCCACTTCATCTGGGGCTGGGTCGCGGGGGGAGCAGTCTGAGCAGGGATGCCCAAACTTCCCTCTCCCCAGACACTTCCCATAGCTCTTCCGGGGGGATCTCGAGGCGTTCCCAGGCCAGCCAAGTGACATAGGTCCACTCCAGCATGTCCTGAGTCTTCCCCGGGGCCTCCTCCCAATGGGATATGCCTGGAACACCTCCCTAGGGAGACAACAGAGTGGAAGCACTGCTGGGTCTTCTTATTGATTGCAACACAGGTGCTCTTTGGATACTTCAGGTACTTTGCACTTACTTCTCAGGTGAAGGGCTTGTTGCATAGGTCTAGATGTCTTAGTAAAAAATCAAAAAATAACAAGCCTCCTTCAAAAACACCAAGGCACACTGTAGAGCTTGTGTGAAGTTAAAATGCCTTTATTTTACATGGCAAAACTGGTCCAAAAGAGTTAAAAAAAAAGGGCAACGCGTATCGACCAACATAGGTCTTCATCAGGGTCAGACTGGGGTAACTTGCACACCTATGCTGTGTTACACTAATGAGTTGAGTAGGTGGGAAGTTCCCTGTCAGAACACACACCCACTGGCGAGACACCAAGTATATACAAGTGAAGAAATGGGGGTGTGGGACAAGAAAATGAAAAAAAAAAGGGGGAGGGGGAAAAGTAAAAAAGAGAAATGAAAAAAGAAAGAAAAAAGAGAAGAAGAAAGAACAAAATAAATAAATGAATAAATAAATAAGAAGAAGAAAAAAGAAAAAAAGGAAAAAAAGACAAAAATACAAAAGAAAGTGAGTAGTAAAAGAGAAGGGAAATGAAGTTGGAGGTAAATCCAGACCATTAGGAAAGGGGAATGAAAGTAATGTGTCTATCAATACAAAATTAACTTAATCCTTTCTTTATATACACCTGGTAAATACCTGCTGATTACCTATCAACCATAACCATCAACACAGTTTAGAATTCATTTCATTAACATTTTTATAAAAAAGGAGAAAAATCAATGTCATCGTTGAGGCCAGGATATTTTGTTGCTTTTAGCTGCACAATCCAAAAGGTTTCACATTGAAGGAGCCTTTTTAAGCGATCACCTCCTCTGATGTCCTTTTCAACAACTTCCAACACTATGACCTTCAGTGTATTTGGGTTGTCGTGTCCAGCTTCCACATAATGTAATGCCATGGCATAGTCAAGATTTTTTGTGCGAATGGCATTTTTATGTTCTGCAACTCTGTCTTTCAGCCTTCTTTTTGTTCGTCCAATGTAAAAACAACCACATGGGCATTCCAGTCTGTAAATAACATATGTGGTGTTGCAGTTGGCAAAATGTCTCATATGATATATGCGGCATGTACTGTCATCTTGAAAATGATTGATTTTTACCACATTTTCACAATGATTACAACTACCACATCTGAATGTTCCTTGTGGCCTTTGTAGCCAGGTTGTTCGTGGAGGAGGAGGAAGATAACTGCGTACCACTCTGTCTCTCAGAGTTGGTGCACGTCTGAATGAGATCATTGGTGGTTCTTTGAACAGTGGTTGAAGAGATGTGTCACTCTGAAGAATATTCAAGTTGCGTTTAATAATATTCCTTATTTGAGATGCTTGTTTGCTGTACTGTGTGACAAAATATATTTTCGATGGCTGGTGTGTTTTCTTTTTCGTTTGGAGCAACTGTTTTCTGTTTAAGGACTTTGCTCTTTCAAGAGATTTTTCCACTGTCTCCTTTTTGTATCCACGCTCAGTGAATCGGTTTGCCATATCTATAGCCTTGTCATCAAATTCATCATCTGTGTCACAGATACGTCTTGGTCTCTGAAACTGACCAAATGGAATGTTATCTATAAGGGTCTTAGGATGGAAACTGTTTGCCCCATTTGGTCAGTTTCAGTCCCCCCCCCCAGCAAGGTGACATTCCATATCCCCATAGCCAGAGTTGTTGTCCAGGGTCTGGGTTGTTGGGGCCCCCGCCCATGACTGCCACCCATATCGCATTGCACCGGCCCCTTCTGATCCTTCCTGTGGGTGGTGGGCCTACAAGAAGGGGGGCCCACGTCGCTCCTTCGGGCTGTGCCCAGCCGGGTCCCATGGGCAAAGACCCGGCCACCAGGCGCTCGCCTGCGAGCCCCAACCCCAGGCCTGGCTCTAGGGTGGGGCCCCGGTGACGCCAATCCAGGCGACATACGTTTCCTAGATTTCTTTCGCTTCATAAGGGGCTTTTGAACCGCTATTAGTTTGACCCGTCACTTAGAACCTGTTTGCCTTGGGAGACCCTACCAGGGGCAGTAAGCCCTGACAACATAACCTCTAGGATCATTCGGGTGCTCGAACTCCTCCACCATGGTAAGGTGTCGGTTCAAGGAGGAGCTTTTTCTTCCACATACACAGCTAATACTAGTAGCATTAATCTACGGTATTTTACATTGTATAAATTAGCCTAGCGGCTAGTGGATTTTTCTGCTCGTCATTTTTTGACGGATAACATTTTCATCAACAGCTAACATACTTCCCTTACTCACCGCTGAGTGGTTTGAATCACTGCACCTCCTGGCAGATCATCGCAGTTAATTTCAGCATCAATTCAATCAGGCAGAAAGTTTAGTAGAGCTACCAATATTAACACAGCAACAATGAGATGAAGAAGATGTCAGTCTCCCGCACATCAGGCTCTCAACAGACTACTAAGGGCTGCTGGGACAGCACTAGATTAGGCCATATAATTGGCTCACTTCAGTGTCACTCTTGGGAACAGTTTTAACTCTTTATATGCTACTTAGAATACTGCAACTTCTGATAACCTGGGTTACACCAGCAACATCAGTTAAAAGTTATTTACAACCCAACCTGGTTCTATGTGGAAAAAAATACAACAGCAGAATGAACCAGGTGTATAATTCACTTGAAATTCATAATTCACTGAAAATGTTACGAGCGTAGAACACACTCGGACCGGAAGGAGCAAACTCACAGTGATGGGCTCAGAGAGAACACAGGAGAATGGGCAGGTTGCAAAAATCAAAAGGTTTGTTTACAAAAGGTGTCCACAAAACAACAAAGGCGGGAGCAAAAAACATTGGAGACAGGTCGCGAACAAAATATGATAAACAGAAGGTGTCCAAAAAACTGGCAACTCAGGGAGAGAGCAGAAACACTCTAGCAGGTTGCGAACAAGGTAACGCTGGGCTGGGCTGAGGGCTTCCCAACAGGTGGAAGCTCCTGAAAAAGTAAAAGAGTCCAAGTCAGTACCAGCAAGAAATACAGGAGAGCAGAAGACCGGCAGAGGAACGGACAAGTGTATCACTGAGACAAGCAGATAATCCGACGACTACTGGTGGACTGAGGAAATTAATTAACATTCAAAGTGTATTTGCAGATGAAGCGGGTAACTGTCTAAATGATTGGTGCTGGAGTGATTTGTTTGTACTGTGGTGGGAGTGAATTGTATAATGCTTCCAAACAAGTCCCAGACTGCTGATGCTGAATTTATTTGCAATTCTCAGTCTGGATGTCACAAAGAAATAGCGATGTCTGTCATCCTGCATCATATTTCCATATTGGGGTAACATTTCACTGCAGAGCTCCGCTTGCTTCTTACTGTCGGAGCACAGGGGAGACAGACTCTGTTATGAGTCATGTGTGCTGTTCAGTGGTGAAAACAAGTTCGCTGACCCCATACATTAGATGAAACTGTAACTTTTTTAAAGAGGAAATGATAAAATCTTTCTCTTAAAAATGAAAAGTTAAATTCATAACAATAAACACACCCGTGATCAGTTCAATACCCTCAGCAGTTATGCAGCGACAGCCTAACTGTAATCATACGACTGCTCCGGCACACAACTCACAATGCTTTGTGGCAACATGGTATTATCCTCTCGTCAGTTGAGCAGGTAGGCAGAGGAGGAGGAATGTCAGCAATTTGGAAATATTTTAGGATAAGCAATGATGGCAAAAGCAGAGCAGACTGCAAAGACTGCTCGGCTAAATTATTCCCATCTTTTATTACATATACCTTGGAAAAGATGTAATGTATGTAAAAGTCCAGACCTCTGTAACATCAATAGTGGGTACGGCCACGTGCAGTGATAGTGCTGGGGACTGGGAGAGATCCTGTATGTGAACTGTGAATGTGCCCTATGCTGCTTTGCTATAGAGAATAATTCTGCAAACCCTGAATGTTGTTTGACTTGCCTGCCAGCAACCACTTACAGTTGTTACACATGCTTACGTTGCCCTGTCTCTTCTTCTTAGTAAAAAAGCAATTGTTTGCCAACACATTTGCAAAAACAACTTTATCAGATGATACTACACCATTGTTGCATTTAAAGCTTCTTCTGCTCCCCTGTTGCCAAAAAAAATCAACCAATCAAACTTTTTTTTTTTTTTGACCTCTTTGGCCACTGTGCTTGCTCATTTATAATACTTGCTGGCTGTAACAACTAATTTTCCCCGGCATGGGATCAATAAAGTCTCAGGGGTGTGTAACACCCGCCAATGTAATAATGCCCACAAACGTAATAAACCACAAACGTTATAAAAATATGCAGCTTTTAATGTAATAATCCTGCAAACGTAATACATTTTCCACAAACGTAATAGCTGCTGCCTACTACAAACATAACACGCGATTTCCCACAAATGTAATAACTGTAACTGTTACGTTTGTAGAGATTTATTACGTTTGTGGGGAAGTGAAAATCTTCAACTTTCAATGTTGTAATAACTTCCCACAAATGTAATAATGCAATGAATAATGGTTGTTGCTGTTGTTTGATTGTTGTTGTTCTTACCTACTAATAGCCTACTGACCGTGGGTATGGAATCCAGATGATGACTCTCGGCTCCGCAATCACGAAAACCCCCCCCCCAATCCACAAGCAGCTCTCTCTCTTTCTCTCTCTCTCTGGTTTCAGTGGTAAATAATTGAATTGATAAACCTTGAAATTCTTGCCTAGACTGATAAGTGGTATGTTTACTAATGAGCAATAAATCAAATTTTCTTCTTTTTCTTTCAGAGTTGACGGGGGTTAACCCTGACCTTGAAATCTGAGGCCTGTACCATAAAGCTTGATTAACCTAGCCGGGCTTCCTCTTACTTATCGGGCTTCACTTAACGAGACATCCGCCCTCCGGATTTTCGGTACCATAAAGCCGGCTATCAACTCACTAATTCAATTCAGGCTTGTCCAATCTAGATCTGTGTGTGCTCACATAAAAAGGGCAGAGTTTGCTGCATGCGACCAATCGCAAACATGGAAAAATCAGCCCGAGCCGCATATTTCACTACGGAGGAGCAAACAATAATAATTAACTAGACAAATTCCCCTCGGCGGGAAATTTGGAGAGTGATATAGTGCGCAAACGCCGGGCCGTGCGGTTACCGCTACAGAGGTCAGTGTCCAGTACAAAAAGCAGAACATGACGCTAACATTAGCATGTCAAATAACACATTGAAAAGATCTCAAATATCATTAGAATGCCTTTAACAATCATTTTAGCCTAGGTTAGCATGTTAGCATTAGCATGCTAACATTAACATATTAGCAAAACAACGTCATATCAAAGTCAAACCTGTTCATAGGACTTGATGTTAGCATTAGCAACAATGCTAACACTAAGCTAACATTAGCATGTCAAACAACACATCAAACACCATTAGAATGCATTCAAGAATCATTTTAATGTAGGTTAGCATGTTAACATTAGCATGCTAATCATTAGCATATTAGCACAACAACCCGATAACAAAAGTCAAACCTGTATGCACCAACAGAACACGGACCTCTATGACACTGCAGTGTTATTAAAACACACACATAAATGCACACATCTCAGCTACGTGTTTCTGATTAATGACATTATGATGACTTTCTTAAAACATTTCAAATATTTACAAGAGAAAGCACTCCTCAAACAAACTACTTTTTTGCGTGTTTATATACATCACAATCAACACGCCATTTCATGTTGTGTGTACAGTTGTGTCAGAGGGATGTTTCACAGTGGTGATCTCCCATGTTGTGAGAGATCTGCTGCAGTCCTCTGGAGTTCCTATTCCTGGCGTCTTCTTCCTGGGGGTCTTCTTCCTGGATCTCTCAGCATTGTTGCAGGATTTAAAAGACAAAAATAAGTTACAGGTTTCAAAGCATCTTGTAAACTATTGATCACAAAAATCAATGAAATAAGTCTTCCCTTTTTTTTTGTGGTGGGTTGCTGTCGTCTGTGGAGAGAGATCTGCTGCAGTCCTCTGGAGGTCCTCTTCCTGGCATCTTCTTCCTGGATCTCTAAGCATTGTTACAGGATTTAAAAGACAAAAATAAGTTAGAGGTTTCAAAACACCTTGTAAAGAGTTGATCACAAAATTCAATGAAATAAATCTTCCCTTTTTTTTGTGATGGGTTGCTGTCATCTGTGGAGAGAGATGTGCTGCTGTCCTCTGGAGGTCCTCTTCCTGGGGTCTTCTTCCTGGATCTCCTCCACTTCTGTGCTTTTGACCACAAGTTAATATAAAATTCAGATTTAACATGATATCAGAAAAAGAACCGAAATTGAGAGTATTTCAAATTTAAACTTAACCTAGAATTTGCATTTACCTGGATCTTCTGTTTCCTGGATCTTCTGCTTCCTTCGTGGCACTGCTGTCCCTACCTAAATCTTTTCTTCAGCCCCCTGTCTTACATTTCAATAAATTGGCACTGTCCTTCTCATCAACTCATCATGTCTGAGATATTGCTGACCCCACGAATAAATAAAAAATAAATACATAAAAAGAACTATTATACAGAACACAAATATAACATTTCCAGCCCACACATGCCACTGTGACATCAAGATTAGTGTGTAGAGAAGAAACATTTATAAGGAAGAGAAATACAAACAACATAAATATACATAGATATACATATACATATACATATCGTCGCTGTCCGATAAAAAACACGTATCTCCACTTTTAACGATTTTGACTTTCCATTGGCTAAGGAATATTCACATTCTCCTCTAGCAACAGGTAGCATTGGGGATCCAAGTGACCAATGGAAAGACGTTTTATTACATCATATATTTAACACGTATCTCCATTGGGTGTCAGAAGTGTCCATCAATGCGCGTATCTCCCGTATGCGCGTATGTCAATCTATTGTTTGACAACTGTGTTCAAGTTTTCGACTAGTTAACAGACATTCACGATTGTCATTTGCACGTAGTATTTCACATATTTTCGTTCTGTACAACTCAATCCTGAGGGCTAACTGCTAGCTAACCTTAACCTGTATATCAGATGATTTGTCATGTCCGTAAACACAGACTGTATACCGTCAGTACTTGGCAGACTTATTATAGCATCTAACGCTAGGCTAATGTTGTCCTTGCATGATGCATGCATGCCAAATGTATCTGTTCAGGAGGAAACACTGCACCGTTTCTTGTAACAAAGCATCTTAATAGCCCACCGATACACGTAGGCCGAAAGGTAAGTTTCTGCATTAATTTGTGTGGTGCAGTGTTACGCAGGAACGGAGAAATTATGACAGGGGTTTAGATGATATCTTTGGGTAAATAACGTTAGGTTTTAAGCAAGGGATAGACGATAAACTCTGTGATTTCCTTGAACCGAGTCAGACTGATGCATGTGCGTTAATACAGTATTAGATGACTCTTCGCCTATATGGACTAATGTGATTTCAACACAAAATACCCAAAAAATCTTAGATTAGGGTAATGTGCTATGTGGAAATGTAGGATAGCCTGCTATCAATAGTTTACGGATTTAGTGGGACATGAACGGGAGACTCGAGGCTCGTAAATGACCGGACATCATTGGAACGCATTATTTAAAAAACACGTATGTCCAATGTCACTCACAACAACGCACGTAAATCCGATTAAAATACTAAACGGGTTGCTAATCACCGTGTAACTATAGGTTTTCATTTCGAGTCCTAAGTGTGTCTAATTACTGTGTTTTGGGTTTAATTTGTAGGTTAATTGACGAGTAAAACACTTTTTTCATGCTCCTGAAAAAAATGAGTTTTGGAGAAACGTGCTTTTTATCGGACAGCGACGATATACATATACATATACATATACATACACAACATACAAACAATTATACTGAAAGCGAAGAGACAGAAAGCACTCAGACATACTCAGATGCACGTGATTAGACAAAATGAAGAAACTGTCAGCAGGATGTGGTGGCTGGAGAGGCTATTAGTCAGTCAAAGTACAATACACTGGACTGTGGTAACTATAATATGTTTGGAGAACACCTGACTGTAGACATTTATCAGGATGTGAAATATAAATGTGATCAATCAGTGTGTTCTTTTCAGCTGTGGAGTCCGTAATTAGCTGAGTGTAACCTCTGGACTGAAACAAATCTTTTATACTTTTCTTCCCCGAAGACAGGAGATCCTCATTGAAGTCCCCACAAACAACGGGATGGTGATCTAATAGGTCCAATGAGTCCAAGAGGTTTTTCATGTTTTGTAAAAATGTTCGTAATCGGAAATGCAGGGGTTTGTAAACAGTCGCTAATAGCACTTTGACCGGAGCCTCAATTTTAATGACAACAAACTCCAAATCTGTGACGTCTTGCATGTACCTGCGAGGCTCTGCCTGAACATTGCCTCTACAGTACACTGCAACTCCACCTCCATCTTTACTTGCCATGTCCGCGCAGCTGTTGTAAGATGTTTGTCGACTGCGTGCGAACATGTTGTATCCCTCCAGGTGGAAAATGGGGGACACGGAGGACCCTGAAAGGTGTGTCTCTGTGAGGCACAACATATCTGCCAGTTGGAGTTCATGATGTGCTTTCAGGTCCACAATGTGCGATGGAAGTCCTTGTGTGTTGTGGTGGATGACTGTCAGAGCCTTTGGAGTTTGGTCCATAGATTTAAAAAAAGTCAACAGTGGCCTGGCACTCTGGAAAGATGCCACATTCATATTTTCCAGAGCTGTCTTGATTGCGGGGTCAGCATAAATCTTTTTCTCATCGAAGTCCGTGATGGTGAGACCCTGAAGCGAAGTTGTGCAGCTGAGAGCGACATACGCCATTCCTGGTTCGAACACGCGTTTGAGGCACACAACCGCCGACGTCATGGTCATGCCTTGCACTTTGTGGGCCGTACATGCAAAGGCCAACTTGATGGGAAATTGACGTCGAACAACTCCTTTCTTGCTGATCACGTTCTCCTAAGATCTCTCGATGTAGACCGAGTTATCTGAGGGACCCAGGATCTTTTTGCGGAATTTCTGTCCTGCCGTAGGATTGTCTAGCTGCAGTCCAATCAGCTTCACAGCCGTTGCCCCACATTCCGTCATCACAATGTTTGTAATCGTTCCGAAGGTGCCATTAACGATCCCGTCCTTCTGATCACCATAACGCGTACTTCCTGAGCCGCCATTACGTTGTCAGGCAAGTCTCTTTTGTGGCCTTTGATGTTGACGTCCAGGATCATCATGCAGCCGCTTGTGGGGTCTTTCCTGAAGTCCTCAGCTGCAATGTTAATGGCGTCCTTGTGCCGGGCGGCAACAGTATCTGCATTGTGACGGTCCACTTCTTTGTTTGTGGCAAAGATGTGGAGACTGTCAGCTGGACAATCCTGGATGTTAGCCACTGTCTGTATGAGCAACGCTCTGTCTTCCTCACTCAGACGTTCTTCCTTTCGCTTCACTCTGAGGCGGTTCAAGAGCTCAGCAAAAGCTTGATCGTCTTTCTGTCGCATGATCTCTGTCAAGTTGACCAGTTTGAAGTCATCCCTCCTGAGATCAAACTCGTTCTCCTCATACACACACAGTGGCTTGGCCCTTCCGAGGGGCGGCAGTTGGTAAAAGTTGCCCACAGCAAGGACAGACATCCCTCCAAATGGCTTCCGGTTTCCTTTTATCTGCTGAAATCGCCAGTGGACGTAGGCAAACAGCTCTTTGGAAACCATGGATATCTCGTCGATGATGAGAATCTCAGCGTTGGACAGTGCCGCTCTGACTTCGTCAAGTGCATTTCCAAGACCTTGATACGGTGGCTTCAAGGACCTTGGGAGCTTGAGGATGGAGTGCAACGTGCCGCCTGAGATGTTGAAGGCCGCCATGCCGGTGAAGGCCGTCAGCAGCACGGCAGGCTGGGACATGTCGGCCTGGTCGCGGAATCTGGGGAGCTCACGCAGAATCCTCGTTGCCTCCTGATGAATGCACTTGATGACGTGAGACTTCCCGCAGCCAGCTCCTCCTGACAGAAAGTAATAAAATGGCTCCGGATTGATGCCCCAGACACGTTTGAAGCACCACTGACGCACACTGTAGAAGATGGAAGCTTGTCTCGTTCAGACTTTGATACATTTTTCGCACAAAGTCTGGACCCAACTGTGGCGCCTCTATCCTCGGCATGAAGCCCCCCACGTCTTTCTGGACTTGGTAGTCGGGGATGTCATCGACGTCTTCATGCTCCGTGTCTATGGGTTCGCGCTCGGCCAGACACTCCAACCGGTCCACTTCCACCTCGGGCGCAAACGTGTTCCAAGCGTTGACAGGTGGACCGATCAGCCGATACTGTTTGAACGCCTCATCAATCTTTTTGCCTCGTCTTTCGTATCGTTTTTTGTTGGCGTCTACGATTTGTTGGACGGACGTATCCCACCTCTCGCCACACCTGTAAAACCGCTCATAGGTGGGGTACTTTTCATCTGTCAGGTCATCATCAGATCTGTGCGGTAGATAAAGTTTCAGCAGTCTCCTGTAAAACTTCTCCGGTGTTTTCCTCTCCGAGAAGCGAGCAAATCTGATGATGGCTGGCTTGCCGTCAGTTCTCTTCTGAATAAATCCTGCGTCGTATCTGAGGGGAATGGCACTTTTGCTTTCTCTTTGCTGGCCGTACAGTACTCTGTACTCTGACGCAAACTCGGCCAGACACATTCCCTCAAACTCTCGCCCCAGAGGTCTGTTTAAATATTTTTTGGGGAGTCCTGACATCCACACCTCCTCTGAATCCGGTGCCATTTGCTGCAGTCTGCTGATGGGATGACTCATTTTCAGAGCGTCCTCATCGGTCTGGAGGAACACCACCGAACGAGAGCACTTCTTCAATCATAAGCTGCAGGTACGAGCCACAGCTTCTTGAGCGCTGACCTCTCGGTGTTTCGCGTAGGCCTGCATGATTTGCTTCATTTCCTCGCACTCATTCACATTAGATTTCTTCACATCTTTGATGACCTTGTTGAGGAATTCGGTCATCTCGTGCTCTGGTTTGGATACATAGGACATCATGTACATTATGCAGCTGTAGTCGTCCACAACGTACTGGATGTCCACGTTGGTGTTCCAGGCTCGAATTAGGTCCGGATTGTAGCCGTTGACCCAGCAGTCATTTGGATCCCGCTTCAGCATCACATACATTGCTGCTTGACAGACCCCTGACGTACTTCAGGTAATCTCCCTCCGTCAAGTTGCACTGGCGGAGCAGGTCTGACAAGCTGCTGTAAGTGGCACCTGGATCCATGAGAGCTTCCCGAACTGGT
The DNA here is from genome assembly GCF_039877785.1 of Chaetodon trifascialis. Classification (NCBI taxonomy): domain Eukaryota; kingdom Metazoa; phylum Chordata; class Actinopteri; order Chaetodontiformes; family Chaetodontidae; genus Chaetodon; species Chaetodon trifascialis. The sequence goes on along the minus strand of NC_092058.1, from coordinate 30,564,531 downwards.
TTCAGTTTTTCCTTGGCTTCCCTCTGGATCCTCAAGCGTGCCCGCTTCTCCTCCTTTAACTCCGCAGCTGGATCTATTTTATCACCTGATTTTTTATTTGTTTGAACAATGGGGGGCCTGGTGATCATTGTTCCGTTCATGGGCAATTTAGGAAAGCCAAATCTACAGGAAACGTTACCTTTTTTGCACAACTTTGAATGTTTCCTGCTGTGCACCTGAACCTCTGAAACAATTTTGCGCAGCTCTGGGTCAATTTTGGGATCAGGCATCTTGCACATAATATATTTATCAATAAATTTGATGACGGTGCTGTCGAGAACATCTTCAAATTTAGGGGCATCTTTAATCCAAATTAACATGTGAATGTGTGGGCTTCCTCTGGCTTGAAACTCCACAAGATAAAAATAATCCTCTACTTCGCCGATGGGTTGTGCTGGTGAGAGGATGAGGTTGGTCATCAGAGCATCTACTCTCTTCTCAAACATATGCATCACTGTGATGGGGTTGCTTCGCAAAATGTCGCATTTGGAAAGCCAATCCAGCTCTGAAAAGTCCCCTACTTCACCTTGCTGAGCCTTGATGACCTCGATGACTTCTGGCCATCTCATCTCGGCAGTGGAGAACGTGAGGAAAAATGTTGGCGTGCCAATCTGTCTCACCATGGCGTGGACATCCTTCAGTGCTTTGTTCCAATAGGCTGGAGTGCCTCTGAGGGGTTGCATAAATCGAGTCATGTCCTGATTCATAATAAGTCCCTCTACCTCCTCTCTGTCTTGGAGCATGAGGTTGTTAATTCGTCGACCGTCTCTGTTTTTAGACTTTCCTTTGCGCATTTCAATCGACATGCTGTTGGTGGCCAAATGTGTCTCTGTGACAAACTGCGCAAAGAAAAGGTAACTTTGGTCACTAGCGAAATGTATGTCTGCAGCAAAAAGCCTAGAATTGAAATACTTGCTGGGAGAGAGTGAGATGGCTCTGGCTTCATCCAGTGTGTTTTCTCCTGTTGGGAATTGCACAGGAAAGGCCATGGCTTCCAGTTTCGGTATGGCGAAGAAACTCACAGGTTTGTTTCCTTGGGCAGGAGCAACACTGAAGATTACGTTGCCAAACGAAAGGATTTCCTGTGCAATGTCTGGTGGCTGCATGCAGGTGTCCAAAGCCAGACCAGGTCTAAGTTCCTCCTCCTCTTCCACTTCATCGGGTTGCTGTGCCACTGCATTGGACTGGTCTGGCTCATTATGGCTGCTGAACACCTCTTCCAAATCTGCATCGGTCTCCACATCTTCATCTGGGATTTGGCGCTGCTCTGGCTGCGCAGCTTCTGCAGCATTGTGATGTGAGTCTTTTTGATCCACTGACTCATCATCAAGGAGACTCTCAAAAGTGGCACTCTCGTCGACAGACACATCTTTGTATTCTGGATGAAGCTGTTTGAGTTTAGCCAGGGAAGCGAGCACATTCTTCATGTTGACGGTGTAAAAGTGTTGGTGGCCTTTGAATTTAATGTGTCTTTTTAATTTGACTTGCAGTAGCTGCGCTTCATCTCTGGGCCTTGGGAGACTGTTCACGGTTGCTTCGACCTCGGATGGAACGCACACAACAGCTCCGTGCACAGCTCTTTGTTGGCCTTTCGGCAAAGCGACAACTTTTGCAAATGGCAGAATTTTTGCTATAAGCTGTCTTTCAAGCACATTAAGTATAGCCAATTCTGGGGGGATGGGTGCTAACTCCAATTGGTTTGCTACTGCAATGGGTGGCATGCGTCCCCTGCTAAGGTGGTTGTCGCATGTGTGGCAGATCCACTCCTGCAGTCTCTCTCGTGGCACAGGGCAAGGGGAGGGGCAGTCATTGTCACAAAAATGAACATAGTTTCCTGTCAAGCATGCTGCTGCCACTTTGCTATTTTTACAATATTTTCCTCGCTTGCATACTTTGACCTGATTTGGAAACAATGTTCTGTTACACACTGTGCAAACACATGTGGGGCCGTGCCTAATGCACTCACGGAAGGATGCTATGGCTGCTTCCATGACAGGGTTGATAAGGGGCTGAGGATGGTGGGGGTTGGGGTTTACAATCTCTCTATATTTTCTTTTAATTCTAAGTGCTCTCTGCATCTTGTAATGAATGCAGAAGGCAGCATTTGTGGCCAATTTGGTAGTTCTATGCTGAGTAACACGCTTTATACAATACAATCTAAATTCCGGATCATTGTGGTATCTATGATTAAAATTTGCCTTTTTCTTTTGCCTATAGCTTTGGTTGAATGCATACCTGGTTGTACTATAGATTTTCTTATTTTTTCTTGCCTCAGGATCCACATTATACTTCTGAGACATGTATTTTTTCTTATTGCTCCTAAAACCAGGATTTGCCTTGTACCTCTCTGTAAATTTGTTTTTCTGTCTGCTCCTAAACGCAGGATCTACCTTGTACCTCTCTGTAAATTTGTTTTTCTTTCTACTCCTAAAAGCAGGATCTACCTTGTACCTCTCTGTAAATTTGTTTTTCTTTATGCTCCTAAAAGCAGGATCTACCTTGTACCTCTCTGTAAATTTGTTTTTCTTTCTGCTCCTAAAGGCAGGATCTACCTTGTACCTCTCTGTACAGTATTTTTTCTGTGTACTCTTAAAAGCGGGATCTGCCTCGTACTTTTCTTTAATATATTTTTGCCTTATCTGCCTTATATCTTTTGGTGATTTTTTCCTTCTTTTTACTTTGAACGTTGGGATTTCCGTAAAAGCATTTGAATGACAATAACCGTTGTTTCTGATAATAAGTGTCTTGGGCATATTTAATTTTCTGTGCTTGAATTTTTTTCATTCTAAATTCTGGACAGCTTACATACTTGTTTTTTTCATATTGGGCTCTCCAATTTTGTGCATGACACGGTGCACGCTGCTCTTTGCTCTGACTTGCTCTCCGCCTGGCTTTTCGTCGTTCGGCCTTACTCAGCTTTGAGAGATGATCTGCTGCTGGTGGGACAGCTGACATAGAGACATTCTCTACTGCTTGCGCGGCATTTGTAGTAGAGACACTCTTTGCTGCTGGTGCGACAGCTGTCCTGGAGATATTGTCTTCTGATGACTGTTCCCAATCTTCACCAGAATCGACAGCTTCAAATGAAACGGGCACAAACTCATAGGAAGCAGAGGGTCCACGATTTGCAAACAGTTTGTGCAGGTGGTCAGCCAGGTCACTGATTTTAGAGAAGGTCTTCATGATTGCAGTTCCACGGTGATGTGGTAAGCCTGCTGCATCTCTGGTGTGGGAATCAAAGACTCCGTATCTTCCAGATCTGTCACGGAATACCGCGATGACCTCTGGAGTTATTACGATCAAAGCGTGGTTAACTTCACCTGACAGACACTCCAATCGTGTGGCAAGTGGCAAATACCACTGCTGTCTTCCAGGGCTGGCTGCTTGGGCTTTCAGGGGACCACATCTGACATCGAGCATGCGGACATTGTACATATTTCTGCCTGTCAGGACTTGTTTTGGCATTTCTTCCGCTGTCAGATGGTTATCTTGGAATCTGTTCTCCAGTATCAACTGTTGTTTGATTCCAACGTACAGTGAATCTCCCTGTGCCAGCACCGTGTCGAGGGCAGCTGTGTTGAACTGACAGCCCTCGTTCTCATAAGCCAGAAAAGTCAGGGACATACAAGAACACTGGTGATTTCTAGAGAAATGTCTGTATCTCTTGTCACCCTGACTATGACTCTCACAGTTTCGACATGTTGAGTACTTACCCTGACCTGAAATTAGGTTTTAAAGGATTACTTAATTAGTATTATCATTACCATGTTTTTACCTATTACAAGCAGCATTGTTATCACTGTTAACATTATTATTAATATTATTACTAGTAGTAATAAGCATTAAAAATTATTCAAATTACACAATCTTAACGTAATAATTATTCAATATAATTTCAAACAAATTTGCAATGTCAGCTGAACATATGAAAAAGAGATAACACAATCTTAAACCCACATTATTGTCAAACATACTTGACTAGAACATATTATTTGTACATTAATCCATATTTGATCCATATTGATATTAATTCAAATGTTTTGAGACCGTCATCGGTTCTCCTTTGTCACATGGTCCTCTTGAACAAAGTTTAAAGGAGGCTTTAAAATTTTTTTAAAGGAGGCTATGATCTTCACCAGACTGACTTGAGGATATTAACTCCATTTATAATAACAAGATAATAATGTTCAGAAAACCTCTGTTCCATTACTTGTGTTTATCTTTAAGCAGTTGATAAAATTATATCAAACCATTTGTGGAGTTTTGTTAATAATTTCACCTGTATTAACCTATCTCTTAATTAATTCTGTCCTTACAGTCCCTAATGACTATTTGTGCATTTCAGTATAAATGAACCACACTCCCACAAAGACACTTTATTAAACAGCAAATGTAGATGTCCTTACCTCTTTAGCTGGGGAACGAGAGGTGGAGGGTGCATTATCCAGGATCCAGGGCCAACTGGTTGATGAGGGAGTTGGTGTCCGCACAGTCTGTAATTACACATAATACAAATGAATATTTAGACATGAGGCAAGACAATGCACCAAGTTGTTACACGAAAAGTTTCTCAAACTTGTTATTCACTGGCATTTGTGAAATGCAGAGAAAGATAGTGGTATCATTTAGATATAGCTGATTGAACTGTAAACATTCTGTGTGTGTCAGTTGTAAAGTGGAGACAATACCTTAGCTGGGAAGGGAGAGTCGCAGACTGCATCTGCTATGGTCCTGGATGGTCCAGCAGGTGAAGGGGTCTTAATCCTGGCCATCTGAGAACACAGAGCAAATGATTTAAGTGAACCACACTCCTACAAAGACACTTTTTATTGAGCCCCTGATATACCCAAATGTAAATTTCCTTACCTCTTTAGCTGGGGAACGAGAGGTGGAGGGTGCATCATCCGGGATCCAGGGCCAACTGGTTGTTGTCCGCACAGCCTGCAATTAGACATAATACAAATGAATATTTAGACATGAGGCAAGACAATGCACCAAGTTGATACACAAAAAGTTTCTCAAACTTGTTTAAGTTATTCCCTGGCATTTGTGAAATGCAGAGAAACATGATGGTATCAGAGATTTTAAATGAACCAGTTTTATTTAGATATAGCTGATTGAACTGTAAACATTCTGTGTGTATGTCAGCCGACACAAGGTGAGACAAGACCTTGGCTGGGGAGGGAGAGTCGCAGGCTGCATCTGTTATGGTCCAGGATGGTCCAGCTGGTGAAGGCGTCTTAATCCTGGCCATCTGAGAACACAGAGCAAAACATTTAGTAAAATGAAGACTTTGATGAGACTATACACTTTATTCAGGAGGAATAATATTTACCTTTGCTGCTGGTGAACAGCTGGGGGTTGCTGCATCACCCAAACTCCAGGACAACCTAGCTGGGGGTGATCCAACCAGCTGTGGACACATGATAATCAACATATTAAACTTCACATGTCTCAGTGAACACACTGCTATGTGTGATTGTGTCTGTTGTAGCAGAGAGTAACACACGTTGTTCACTGAAGTTTGGGTGCAGGGGGGATGTCCATCCTTGGTCCTGGACCATCTCACTGCCACGGGGGATGCCGTCTGACACACCAATAAAAACATAAGATCACTTACACTAAACATCAATATAACTACACAAGATACTCACTGGGCAAGTAAATGACTTCATTCAAAAGCTAAATATTAGTGGTAGTATTATTCCAGCTACATTTGGAAAACATGAGCACGTCTCGATGTAGACTAAATCAATAGATAGAATTTCAAACATACAAGTAACCTCTTGTGCTGAAGAAGAGCTGTGCAGACAACTTAATTGAAAAAAAAAAAAAACCAACACAAAACATACCGTCTGAGCCAAAGCAGCTGGGCTAGCAGGGGCCTCCTCCTCCGAACTCCAGGACAACCTGGATGGGGGTGATCCAACCAGCTGTTGACACATGAGAACAAATATATTAAATATCAGACAGAGCGGACAGTTTAGTAATGTCTCTGTGAAGACACTGTAATCTGTAATTCAGAGTGTGTGTCAGTTGTGGTAAATAGTAGCATACGTTGTTCACTGGAGACCGGTGGCTGCGGGGGGGTCGGTCCGTGGTCCTACGGCGTCTGGCTGCTGCACCAAGAAATAAAACACAACACCAATTAAACTTAAATCATGTTACAATTATGTACATCTGTTCAAAACGTATTACTAATTTTAATAGTATTGTGATCATTACTATAAAAATGTACGCAGTACCGACTGTTCAGAAATCAGGTGAAACTTTATAATACAGCCTAGAATAGATATTAGACAATTTACCCTCTTGAACTTTGGAGGAGGCTTGCAGTCCGTGAGGCAAGACAGGTCAGAAGGAGAGACTTCCTCCATAGCACGCAGGACTGTGCTACTGAACCAGACTGGGTTCAGTGGAAGGAAGCACCCCTTCTCCTGTGAAAGAACAACACAAATAACAATGAAGATTTAAATAGTAAGTTTAAAAGTTTAAATAGGAACCAATAAACACGTAAAAAAAATAGCATATAGCAATATAACACACCAGCTGCTGAGCCATCCTGGTCTGTGCTGAACCCTGGGACTGTGAGGGTTCACCAGGCTGGCTCGTCTGGAATGAAAAAAGCAGAGTCATACTGGATTAAACAAATAGATGCTTTTAAATTACTTCTGAATCGCTTCAGAAAAATGTACAAACACATTACACCGTAATAATTACCTTGCCGCCCTGACCAGCAAGCCTCCACTCAAAGGGGTCAGGGGACGGTGGAGCAGGGACCTCTCCCCTCACTACCAGCTTAGGAGAGACTTTCCTAAGTGGCTGTGAAGGCCTGGGAGAGACCCGTGGCGTTGGAGATGGTGTCTCCAGCTGCTGCTTTGTAGCGGACCACAGCAACTGCACGAGGATCCCCACCCCCTCACGATCGCTCAGATGGACCTGCAAAATGACATTACATGTCCATTTGCAGACAAACTTTGACTCAAAAAAAGTAGCTCCACTGAGCATTTCATATCAACACACAAGACATGCAAATTTGATTTTTTATTTCAGACACAGATATTCTACTTACACCATCTCTGCTCCACAGCTCCAGGCGCGTAAGGGGGAAGTGCTCCACAGTAGAAAAGTACCTCACACCTAAAAGTATTTTAAAAAATTAAAAAATAACAGTCATTATAGTGTCCATATATGTATTATGACTTTTAATTCATAATATATCTTAACATATATTTTAATTACATTTCTTTTCATTTTTATCCTCTTCTACTATTTTTTCTCACCAAAGATGATATTTTTTTACATACCCATACAAGCTGTCCTGGTAAGACTCCTCGACAGTCAGGCGGGGAGGGAAGTCAGCCACGAAAACCTGTGGAAAACAAAACACGATTGTTACCATTTTCATTCAAAATCATACGCATGTTACAATAAATACGCATTATCCTAAAAAATCTCATACATTTAATCTAATTACAGTAGTCACTATACTTAAACCAATAAGAATCCAGAACAAGCAAGAGATATAACAAAGCGTACCTTCGGCCAGCGGCTCCTCACAGCAGTGAGGAGCTTAGCGTAATCGACGGCTGCCTCGTTGATGGTCTTGCTGGCGGTCAGGTTGTTGCTGGGAGCCAGCACACAAACTGCCTCAGGGATCCGAGGAAGCACAGCGTGTAGCACCTCGGTCCGCAGCTGAGAGGCAGAGGCCCCCGGGGTCGACATGACACCAAAGGAAAAGCTTCCCTCTGGCATCGCGACCAAACCATCTACAAGGGCTCGTAGATGGGAGTCTCCGACAATCAGAACAAACTGCAACAACAAAGATAATTTCTTTAGCATGAAAATCTTTAATTCCTCTCAAAATCAACTACTTCCTTTCTAAACTGGACAATAATCATACCTTCTTGTCAGGAGTCTCAGGTGGGATGACCACTTTGTGGCTGTGCCCGGTGAAGGGGGAAATTGGCCATCTCTGCACCCGGTGGCAGTAACCAGTACCGCGGCCTGTTTATAAAAAGACAAAACAGATAAAAGGTAAAAAATAATGCAGGATATCCAACCAACAAATGTCTGGACAACAGCCATTCTTTTTTATGAGTTCAAAAAAGCACACGTAAGAAAACCAGTTTAAAAACTCTCAATATACGAAACATAAATACATAAGATTGATTAATGATTAATTAATTTATCGATCATTTAAGGATAAAGCAGGTGGATACTCACGTGCACAGAAATCGGCACGCACATCATCCGGGCTCCAGAACGGTCTGGTTGGGGGTGACGATCCAACCAACTGATGACAGATAAAATAAACACTTTTAACCTCAGACAATGTCTCAGTGTAGAAATCATGTGTATGTGTGTGAGGGTTGTGGTAGGAACATACGTTGCTGACTGGAGCTCGGGAGCAAGGGGGGTGGGTCTCCCTGGTCCTTGACCCTCTTCCTGGCGGGTTGGGCTCTCTGGACTCCCCAGCTGGGGGGGACACCCTCTGGACAGGCTAATGAAACATAAAACACCAAATAAAATTAAGTCATAGCAGTTAAATACTAACTCACCGGTTAAAAAGAAAGTGATAACATTTCAACAGTTATTTATATGCTAACAGTTGTCACTATAACAGAGAAGCTTATCTACTGTGTAAGTACCTCCGGGGGGGGAATGGATGGACTCAGCTCCTCCAGGTTGAGCTTCCTCCATCGCAGCTTCGCCGCCGTCGAGCGCCTTCCCTTCCTCGGCATCCTGCTGGAGTAAAGTTATCGACAAAAGAGAAAAAAACGACTTCCCAAAAATTAATAAATTCAAAGTAATTACAAATATTAATCTTCTGTAATTTTCGTTAATAATGATGTATTCAGATTTAGTCTAACCTATCTAACTAACCTAAACCTAACCTAAACCTAAACCTACCTTATCTAAACTAAAGTATCTAATCAAAAGTAATCTAAGTGTCTAATCTAAAGTAATCTAATCTAAAGTAATCTAATCTAAGATATACTTATGTAATATATGTAAAGTGTGCAAGTGATTTGACAGAAGAGAGAAGCAGATTTAGTGAGGAAAAATGTGTGATGATGTTGTGTGTGATGTGATGAAGCTCCTCCGGGAATCCTGAAGACGAAGACAAGCACCAGAAAAACCGCAGCAGCAGAAAAACCTTCGATCGCGATTAAAGAGAAACTACAATAAAAAGATAAATTTCCTTCAGTGACTTTCAGTCAGTGTTAGCAACAAGCTAACAGCATAATAAACATTACTTTTCATGGTGTGTGTGTGTGTGTGTGTGTGTGTGTGTGTGTGTGTGTGTGTGTGCGTGTGTGTGTGTGTGTGTGTGTGTGTGCGTGTGTGCTAGTGTGTGAGAGAGCACAGAGCAGTGCCTGCTGCCATTTATCAGTAAAATATTGTTTTTCCCCTGGACAGAGAATACATATAACACTATAAACATATACTCTCAATTAAAAATAAAGCTATTAACTTATATGTGGTTAGATAGATAGATAGATAGATAGATAGATAGATAGATAGATAGATAGATAGATAGATAGATAGATAGATAGCTTTTAACTTAGCTTAAAGCATTTGTATGAGAAAGGCACAGTTAGAGGCATTAGCTTTTAGCTCAACTTGATATTCTAGTATAAAAACGAACAGACTGTAAATGTTTAAATCCATTTTTATGTCGTTAGACAGACATGAATAACTTTTAGCTTGGCTTAAGCTTGGCTTAGCTTGGTTGCGGGGGGAGCAGTCTGAGCAGGGACGCCCAGACTTCCCTCTCCCCGGACGCTTCCTCCAACTCTTCCGGGGGGATCCCGAGGCGTTCCCAGGCCACCCGAGTGACATAGTCACCCCAGCGTGTCCTGGGTCTTCCCCGGGGCCTCCTCCCGGTGGGACATGCCTGGAACACCTCCCTAGGGAGGCGTCCAGGGGGCATCCAATAGAGATGCCCAAGCCACCTCAGCTGACTCCTCTCGATGCGGAGGAGCAGCAACTCTACTCTGAGCTCCCCCCGGGTGACAGAGCTCCTCACCCTATCTCTAAGGGAGCGCCCCGCCACCCTGCGGAGGAAACTCATTTCAGCCGCTTGTATCCGGGACCTCGTTCGTTCGGTCATGACCCAAAGTTCATGACCATAGGTGAGGGTAGGAACGTAGATTGACCAGTAAATCGAGAGCTTCGCCTTTCGGCTCAGCTCCTTCTTCACCACGACAGACCGATACAGCGACCGCATTACTGCAGCCGCTGCACCGATCCGCCTGTCAATCTCACGTTCCATCCTTCCCTCACTCGTGAACAGGATCCCAAGATACTTAAACTCCTCCACTTGAGGCAGGAACTCTCCCCCAACCTGAAGGGAGCAAGCCACCTTTTTCCGGTCGAGAACCATGGCCTCGGACTTGGAGGTGCTAACTCTCATCCCAGCTGCTTCACACTCGGCTGCGAACCGCCCCAGCGCATGCTGAAGGTCCTGGCTCGAGGTAGCCAACAAGACAACATCATCCGCGAAAAGCAGAGACGAAATCTGCCGGCCCCCGAACTGAACCCCCTCCGGCCCCTGGCTGCGCCTAGAAATCCTGTCCATAAAAATGATGAACAGAACCGGTGACAAAGGGCAGCCCTGCCGGAGTCCAACATGCACCGGGAACAGGTCCGACTTACTGCCGGCAATGCGGACCAAGCTCCTGCTCCAGTTGTACAGGGACTAACTTAGCTCCTTCCCCGGAGTCTCTGTGCTTTGTCGTCTTGCAGGTTCCCATGGACAGTGGCTGAATCTGGATTGTGGATTTCAGCTGCGTCTCCTGCCTTGGCCCTGCCTGACATCCACTGCAACTGCTACTGCTGTTATTACATCCACTGTCACTGTTACTGTGACTGCATGTCTGTCTCTCTGTCTCTGTCTCTCTCTCTCTCTCTCTCTCTCTCTCTCTCTGACTGCTTTTCTTTCTTTCTGTCTGTCTGTCTGTCTGTCTGTCTGTCTGTCTGTCTGTCTGTCTGTCTGTCTCACTCTCTCTCTCTTGCTCTTCCTCTCTCACCCAACCGGTCGAGGCAGATGGCCGCCCACCCAGAGTCTGGTTCTGCTCGAGGTTTCTGCCTGTTAAAAGGAAGTTTTTCCTCGCCACTGTCGCCAAGTGCTTGCTCATGGGGGAATTGTTGGTTTCTTTGTAGATAAAAGAGCTTGGTCTGTACCAGCTCTATATGGAAAGTGTCCTGAGACAACTTCTGTTGTGATTTGGCGCTATACAAATAAAATTGAATTGAATTGAATTGAATTGACTGTACAGTCCTCAACAGAGGGCCTCCAACCCCATACTCCTGGAGCACCTCCCACAGAATGACGTGAGGGACATGGTCGAATGCCTTCTCCAAGTCCACGAAGCACATGTGGACTGGTTGGGCAAACTCCCATGAACCCTCAAGCACCCTGTGGAGGGTATAGAGCTGGTCCAGTGTTCCACGGCCAGGACGAAAACCGCATTGTTCCTCTTGAATCCGGGGTTCGACTATCGGCCGGATTCTCCTCTCCAGTACCCTGGAATAGACTTTACCAGGGAGGCTGAGGAGTGTGATCCCCCGATAGTTGGAACACACCCTCCGGTCCCCCTTTTTAAAAAGAGGGACCACCACCCCAGTCTGCCAGTCCAGAGGCACTGTCCCCGTCTGCCACGCGATGCTGCAGAGGCGTGTCAACCAAGACAGTCCTACAACATCCAGAGACTTGAGGTACTCAGGGCGGATCTCATCCACCATCCAGCTTGCGAACTGCCTCAGTGACTTCAGCCCCGGTGATGAATGAATCGACCTCCAAGTCCCCAGTCTCTGCTTCCTCTACGGAAGACATGACAGAGGGATTGAGGAGATCCTCGAAGTATTCCTTCCACCGCCCGACAATATCCCCAGTCGAGGTCAACAGCTCCCCACCTCCACTGTAAACAGTGTTGACAGAAAGCTGCTTCCCCCTCCTGAGGCGCCGAATGGTTTGCCAGAATTTCCTCGAGGCCGACCGGTAGTCCTCCTCCATGGCCTCCCCGAACTCCTCCCAGACCCGAGTTTTTGCTTCTACAACCGCCCGAGCTGCCGCACGCTTGGTCCGCCGGTACCCATCAGCTGCCTCAGGAGTCCTATGAGTCAACCAGGCCCGATAGGACTCCTTCTTCAGCTTGACGGCATCCCTTACTTTCGGTGTCCACCACCGGGTTCGGGGGTTGCCGCCACGACAGGCACCGCCGACTTTACGGCCACAGCTATGGACGGCTGCATCAACAATGGAAGTGGAGAACATGGTCCATTCGGACTCAATGTCTCCAACCTCCCTCGGGATCTGGTTGAAGCTCTCCCGGAGGTGGGAGTTGAAAACTTCCCTGACAGCGGGTTCCGCCAGACGTTCCCAACAGACCCTCACGGTACGTTTGGGTCTGCCAAGTCTGTCCCGCTTCTTCCCCTGCCAGCGAATCCAACTCGCCATCAGGTGGTGATCAGTTGACAGCTCAGCCCCTCTCTTTACCCGAGTGTCCAAGACATACCGCCGAAGGTCAGATGATACGACTACAAAGTCGATCATTGACCTCCAGCCTAGGGTGTCCTGGTGCCACGTGCACTGATGGACACCCTTATGCTGGAACATGGTGTTCGTTATGGACAAACTGTGACTAGCACAGAAATCCAATCACAGAACACCACTCGGGTTCAGATCGGGGAGGCCGTTCCTCCCAGTCACTCCCCTCCAGGTGTCACTGTCGCTGCCCACGTGAGCATTGAAGTCTCCCAGCAGAACAATGGAGTCCCCGGTTGGAGCACTTTCCAGTACCCCTCCCAGGGACTCCAAGAAGGCCGGGTACTCTACGCTACTGTTCGGCCCGTAGGCCGAAACAATAGTGAGAGACCTATCCCCAACCCGAAGGCGCAGGGAAGCGACCCTCTCGCTCAGCGGGGAGAACTCCAACACATGGCGGCTGAGCTGGGGGGCTATAAGCAAGCCCACACCAGCTCGCCGCCTCTCACCGCGGGCAACTCCAGAGTAGAAGAGAGTCCAGCCTCTCTCAAGGAGTTGGGTTCCAGAGCCCAGACTGTGCATGGAGGTGAGCCCGACTATCTCTAGCCGGTACCGCTCAACCTCCCGCACTAGCTCAGGCTCTTTCCCCCACAGTGAGGTGACATTCCATGTCCCCATAGCCAGAGTTGTTGTCCAGGGTTTGGGTCGTCGGGGCCCCCGCCCACGACTGCTACCCATTCCACATAGCACCGGCCCCTTCTGATCCTTCCTGCGGGTGGTGGGCCTACGGGAAGGCGGGCCCACGTCGCTCCTTCGGGCTGTGCCCGGCCGGGTCCCGTGGGCAAAGACCCGGCCACCAGGCGCTCGCCTGCGAGCCCCAACCCCAGGCCTGGCTCCAGGGCGGGGCCCCGGTGACACCAATCCGGGCGACGTACGTTTCCTTCCTTTGATTTCTTTCATAGGGGCTTCTTGAACTGCTCTTAGTCTGACCCGTCACCTAGAACCTGTTTGCCTTGGGAGACCCTACCAGGGGCATTAAGCCCCGGACAACATAGCCTCCAGGATCATTCGGGTACTCAAACTCCTCCACCATGATAAGGTGGCAGTTCAAGGAGGAGGATTTATGCATGCTAGCACTTATTAGCTACCACAATTGAAGAGACAACAGAACCGTATTCTTACCTCTGATGAGACCAAAGGGGGCGAGTCAACGAGAGACAAGTAGTTTTATATCCAGTCCAAAAAAAAGGGTCCAATCAGATTCCTCCTGATCCATATGCTCGATTTACTGTCAAATCAGATGACTGACAGTTCCGTACGACATGGTTGTCAGGCAAAAAATAATTCGTGGCTATGTGATCATGTGAACAGCCGATATTTATTTTCAAACCAGACTATTAAGATAACAGATATCTTGTTGTCACGGAAACAGACACGCGTACACATGCTCACACACACGGTTGCTAAGGCGCACAGACAGACACACGCACATGTCCGCGTGCGCACACACACACACATTGTAACCAGCGTACAAAGACACACACACACACACACACACACACACAGCCGACATACACACATGCAGGCGCAGCAGGCAACATACATAGACACAAACTGTGACGCGCACACAAAGACACGCACACGTTCACTCAAGGCGATAGAAGTGACTCTACGGGCATCGGGATAGTCGCGTAATTACGGCGCTGCGCTTTGGAGAAGTGGCCAACGCGCTGCCCGGTAATTACGGATCAACACGCAGCGCCATAGTTATGCACCTCCCGTTTCCTCTCATTCTTCCCATCCGTATCAATAAAGGCAAAACAAAAAAAGCCCAGAAATAACTTTAATGACTTTCAGACTCAGTTAAGGGGGTTGATTGACGTATATATATATACAAATATACAGTATAATGTAGTTTGTCACCTTGTCTGTGTCTGTCTGTCTATCTGTCTCTCTGTCTGTGTTACATTTCTCTCTCCCACTGTTTCTCTCAGTCTGTGAAGTAATTTACAGAGAAACTGCCAACAATTCAGCGATTAAAACTGGACAGAAACTATAGAAATGTGTTTAAATTGTTGTCTTGTCGTTGAAATAGTGATGAAACACATAGAAATCAGAGATCAGACTCCCTAATCCATCAATTGCTCTCAGCTGTGTACCTGTAACCTGAGGTCAGAGGTTGCCATAGTCACTTGAGAGGTTGCGAGTGATGGCAGCCCCACAGCCCAAGCAGAGGCAGGCCAAAATCTCAGAGATACTGTGATGTTCTCCTGGAACCTGTGCAATAACAACACATATGTGCAATACTATTTTCTTACTTCAATTCAATACTCCATTATGTGCAATAAGAATTTTTGAAAGTACAACTGAGTGACTGTGATTTTTATGAGTAGTTTATATTAGTTCTGGTCTTATTGTTTTTGTTTTGTCATTCTTTTTTAAGGTAACTATTTACTGTATATTTTTCTCACATATTTTATATATTTGTCATTATTCTTTAACAGAGCCTTATTTCACTGTACAATGGAACATTGTTGCAATGACAAAAAGTTTTCCTGATTCCTGATTTCGTCTTGATCTTGAACAAGCCCTGCTCAGAGTGCCTGAAAAAAAAACAAAAAACACTCAGACTATGTATTGCACTATTGGTAGTTAACTACTTAGGTCACTTACCTTAACTACTAAGGTCAGTGTTCTGTGCTTTCTGTCTGTGTTCTGTGCTTTGCAATGAACACTGGCAGCTCAGCACTGCATCCCTAACAACAAAAAAAACACAGAATATATATTCAGCTGTTTGTAGTTAACTACTGGGGTCACTGACCTTAACGACTGAGGTCAATATTCTGTGCGTAGTGTTCTGTGCTTTCTTAACTACTGAGGTCGCTGACCTTAACGACTCAGGTCAATATTCTGTGTGTTGTGGTCTGTGCTTTCTTAACTACTGAGGTCGCTGACCTTAACGACTGAGGTCAATATTCTGTGCGTCGTGTTCTGTGCTTTCTTAACTACTGAGGTCGCTGACCTTAACGACTGAGGTCAATATTCTGTGCTTAGTGTTCTGTGCTTTCTTAACTACTGAGGTTGCTGACCTTAACGACTGAGGTCAATATTCTGTGCGTCGTGTTCTGTGCTTTCTTAACTACTGAGGTCGCTGACCTTAACGACTGAGGTCAATATTCTGTGCTTAGTGTTCTGTGCTTTCTTAACTACTGAGGTCGCTGACCTTAACGACTCAGGTCAATATTCTGTGCGTTGTGGACTGCATCCCTAACAACAAAAAACACACAAATGTATTCAGCAGTTTGTAGTTAAGTGTTCAGTGCTTCGCACTGGGGTCACTGACCTTAACTACTGAGGTCAATATTCTGTGCGTAGTGTTCTGTGCTTTCTGTCTGTCTGAGGCTCAGACAGACAACTTGAGCTCAGGCCACCGGTCACCATGGTAACGAGCCACTTTGGCTCTGCGAGAGTCTGAGAAACGTCTGAATTTGGCCTCTGCGCACCCTCCGAACAAACGCTTCTCACGCGAAGACCGAAACTCCTATTGCTGAAATTTCTTCACCATGAGAGCTACGAGGCTTTGCTATACACGCTGATCACTTTCTTTTTCTGCTGGGCTCAAAAATGCCGATTTTAGAGCGAGTTAAATAATGGCTGGTTTCTGTCTCTCCTGTTTTTGATTTGTATTGGACCTTATGGGCGAGGTCAGAGGCACTCTCCTCACTCAGAGGGTCGCAAGTCAAAAACCTTAAGTCCTATCGCTTAGCCAGGCACATCGTGAGAATCGGCGCAAGCGGCACTACAACTCTGGAAAATTTCACGCGCATAGGGTGAAATTTGTGCTTTGGAGGAGCGTAGAAAGAAAAAGTTTCAGACAATTTTCAGAGCTTCTCTCCACTCTGGCAGTTAATCCCCTCCACTCTAGCGTGAACATTCCGTGCAATACACACCCATTATAAACTCACAATTTCTCCCAAAACGCTCATGGTCATTGAACAGCGACTGTTCAAAAACTATATAACCTATCAATACGAGAATTACTACACCAATACACGAGACTTGTGTCTACCTTTTAAAGTTGGAATGGCATCTCTGGGTCAACGTATGCCGGAGCAGTAGCCCGTTGAAAAAGGGGGAGATTTTTTCACTTTTTTTGCCTTCTCCCATTTAATATTGGCATTTAATAGTGCCATTATAATATTACTTCCCCACTATGACTGCACTTGTATATCTGACTACAGTAACATTTGTGTGTTCCATAAATGTATGTGTGTATGAAATTTTTCGTTATGGCATGTGATTGTAGCCTTATTATTTCAGATGCAACCCGAGTGGAGCAAAGAGAACATGGGAGCAAATCAAACATAAGTATAAAAATATACTTCAAAGTGGTCAGTACGCTTACTATATCTTATACATGTAGCATATGTATATGTAGGCCTACATGTTGGAGGCTATATACAATACAATATACAACGGCAAACATCCCAGGGCTTAGTCTACATTATGCAAATTACACATCAACCTTGCTTACCTGCGATGTCATAAAAGCCCTCTTTGATGCATTGCGTGGGCAGGTGGCCGGGAAACACCACGAATGCATTGACAAGCTCAGTCAGGGCCCCCGCGACTTTATGAATAGCTCTACATACTGTGTTTTTCCCGAGGTTTTCGGCATCGCCAAGAGAATACATAAAAGTACCTATGAATGAATGAATCAATCCATGATTTACTTAAACAAATAATTGATTAATGGCATTTTATCTGTGGCTTGCTTGTAACCCATCCAACGAGGGATTTAAAGACATCATAATAATTACAAACATCACTAAGAAATATATTACCTGTGGCAAAAAACCTCAGTGCAATGCACACTGTCTGCGGGACTGTCAGCGTGTGGTTGCGGTGCGTTACATTACTGATGTAAGGCTCCAGCAGCTGACAGATGTATTGTAACCCCTCTCCCAAAAACCTGTACCTTTTGTACAGTGATTGTTCAGACAATTCGAACGGATTACAGCGATCTCTAAATATTCTCTCGCCAAAGCCAGGGTTAAGCCTAAAGTTATCTCGCTAAGCCGTAATCCAGCTTTATGGTACAGGCCTCTGGTTAGTCAAAAACAAAAACAATGCCAAATAAATAAATAAATAAATAATATGGGCCTACTGAAATGTCAAGGTTGCCACATACAACATAGCAATATAGGCTAGCTAACACAGACACACATGTCTGTAATGAATTTGAATTGAATTGAGTTGTGTCAGATCTTGCCTATTTAGGCTATTTTTAAGTGTTGTGTTTACAATTAAGCAATTAATCGAGATTTCTCAACATCTTTATTGAAAAAATGAATGAGTGAATTATACACTGTCAAACTCTAAAAGGCTGAAGGCTATAGCAAAGAGGTTGATGAAAAAAAAGAATGCACAGGCTACAAGGGGCCAACTGGATATTCCTTGTAAATTCCTCATCCTCACTAAACAGCAGGCATATGTCTGAACCATTAGAATAAATCAAAATATAAATAACCTGTGCATTTCATAAACAAATTAAATATAGCCTATGAATAACAATGGAACATTTGTGGGACTAAAGAGGATAAGTGTGATAGCATAGGCTACTTCCAAAATAAATCCTTCACTCTGTAGTGGCCAAGAGTGAGGCATGCTAGGGTCATCCACGCTTTCATCCATTTTTTGTTCTTGGCAAAAAGTTCTTTGAGACGTTGTGCCAAACCGCTGTTCCGACCAGCTGCTTTGTATACTTTCATAACACTGATGACTGTGTCATGATTTTGAGATAAATCAAGATGCTCAGACAGAGGAGGCCTAATATAGATCAAGGGAAGGTGTCTTCTAGTTAACTCTCTAAACTGTGGAGACACTCGATTAAATGTGCCAATCATGGACATGTCCAGATTGAGGGTGAGTCTAATAATCATGGATATAATTTCTTCTGGAAGAAACGGTATAGCTTCTTCAGGAATAGCAGACCTTTCAGCCTCACTGGAATTGGAGAGTGTGGCCTCATGATGATCTGAGAGTTTAGCCTCATCAGCATTATCAGGCCTGGACAGTTCAGTCTCATCAGGATGGCAGAGTTTGGCAGAGAATTTGCAAGTCCAGTCACTTGTCTGCCACAACCCTCCTCTTGTTCATTTGTTTTCAACTTTTCAGTGAGTGGATTGGTGGATTATTATATTACATCTTACGATGTGTGTATTTGTGTATAGTCACATCTGTTGGGGCGCGGTGCCACCAACACGAGAGGAGAG
This sequence comes from Chaetodon trifascialis, assembly GCF_039877785.1. Classification (NCBI taxonomy): domain Eukaryota; kingdom Metazoa; phylum Chordata; class Actinopteri; order Chaetodontiformes; family Chaetodontidae; genus Chaetodon; species Chaetodon trifascialis. The sequence continues at coordinate 30,545,724 of NC_092058.1, read as the reverse complement.
ACACCGGGTCCGAGCCTCTGTTCAGCAGGTTTGGTTTTTAGCCCGGAGCCTCCACTCTTCATGTAACAACTTACAAGTCAATTGTCATTACAATTAGTCCCAAGCAGTTTAATGATGGTAAAAATGAAACATAGGCTAAGGTAAATAATCTGCATTTTCTCTTTTCTGCGCTCCTCTGACCAGATGGTGTCCATAGCGGTGTCTTGGCAACGGTCTGTTAGAGAAATAACAATAAAACACATACGCATCACATTATGAAAGTGCTTGTGATTGTTTTTGGTTAAAGAGAGGGGGACAGCAGAGCTACTCTGGCAGCTCAGGTGAGCCAGGTGGAGAGCGTAGGCGTGTCCTTTATTTTCTTCTTTTATTTTTTATAAAGGGCACCATCCTTACAGGTGAAGCCTAAGCACACAGACCTTCCGCTTTTCTGGGTTCTTATTGGATTCAGAATGAATACAATCCCATCTTTAATGATATGTAGGCTATACAGCCAGGTCTACCTTCAATAAACTACAGTAGATTAACGTTAGGTTGGAGGGTTTCCCCCCTACCTGTTTATTGACAGGGCTGATACTGACAGAGAACGTAGACTATATGTGATTGACAGAGGGAGATAGCTTGATTAAAGAAAATCCTGTGAAATTATGAAGAAATCTGGTTTTATTACTCATTTGTAAACACAACACTTATCAGTCAATAGGCAAGAATCCAAAAGTTTATTAATTGAATTAATAACCGCACATAGCGCTGATAGATAGATAGATAGATAGATAGATAGATAGATAGATAGATAGATAGATAGATAGATAGATAGATAGATAGAGAGAGCTGCTTGCGGGTTAGGGAAACGGGGGGGGGGAATCTTCATGATCGCGGAGCCGAGAGTCAGCATCTGGATTCTGTACCCACGGTCAGTAGACTATTAGCAGGTAAGAACAACAACAATCAAACAGCAGCAACAATCATTATTCATTGCATTATTACATTTGTGGGAAGTTATTACAACATTGAAAGTTGAAGATTTTCACTTCCCCACAAACGTAATAAATCTCTACAAACGTAACAGTTATTACATTTGTGGGAAATCGCGTGTTACGTTTGTAGTAGGCAGCGGCTATTACGTTTGTGGAAAATGTATTACGTTTGCAGGATTATTACATTAAAAGCTGCATATTTTTATAACGTTTGTGGGCATTACGACATTGGCGGGTGTTACAAGGTGCATATAACTTTTTCAGTGAGTTCCTCAGGTGAGTACCAGGAGATGGTGTTTGCTAATCACCCCATATGAAGCGTGGTATTAATAAGTGCAATCTTCCTTCACTGTCCTCCTCTGTGTCGCCCCCACTCTCCTTATTGTTGCCCCCAGTGTCCTCTGCTTCAGCTTTCTGCATGGTAGATGATGAGGATGCTGCAGATGCACCTCTCTGTCCTTGGTTGAACCTCCGATTAGCTGTCTCCATCCACAGGTCAACAGCTTGCTTTGGGTCAAATGTCTCAGTGGTCTGCTTTGACAGGTGAATGTGCATCAGGGCTGAGAGATGAGCATGTGACAGATGAGATCTGTGCTTGGTTTTCATTATGTTGAGATGTGAGAATGTCCCTCTCACAAGCTGCACTGCTTAAAGGCAATATAAGAGACAGCTTAACCACCTTGTTGATATTGGAGTACGTATCTGGGTCACTAGTATTTACTATTTGGACCAAGTCATGCACAGAGGCTTCCAGGCGTTTTCCTGCCCGCTTTAAGCGCATCCATTCTGTCACAGTGGGGTCTGTCAAGTTGCAAGGTGGTCTCATATTTCTTGAGAATGCTGCAAATTGTTGTGTTTCCAAAACTGTGGAGGTCTTCATTTTCCCGAGGCCATGTTGAAGGATCAAATACTAAGAAATGACCACGAGTCATATCTGATTTCAAACTCTTCAATTAACCCCCTGAGTGAGTTTGTCTTGTCTCTGTCAGCATCAGAATTGGAAACAGTGTGTGCCCTGTGGCCTTCACCATCAAGCAAAAGTGTGAACTGTCCAATGGCCACCATGTGTTCATCCTTACATTCTCCAATGGTCAGCTTTTCCTTCTGATCTCATCTGATATTATGAAACTTACCCAGTTTCACAAAGGAGATCCCATTTTCTTCACAAAGCTTCTTCAGTGCAGCAGTTTTTTTTTCTCCCCCTTTTTGTAAATAAAACTGACCACAAGCCTGACCACAGAGCAATTAAATGTCTCACAGTAAGGCACCTTGCGACCAACTGATTTTGCACAATTCCCCAGTGTGTATGTGCGATGCACAGAAGATGCACAAGGGAGTCTCCAACCGCAGCAAGTTTTGGCACAATGCCGTTGTTCACACTGACGTTGACAACAGCCCTGTGTGAGCACACAGCGACCAACTTTATTGTCCAGTCATCCAAGCCTGTGTCCTAGAAAAGTCTTGCAAGTCCGTCTGTTTTGGCCTGCGTGGTTCAGTCAGCACCAAGTTCAGTCAGTCCAACAAAGTCTGAGGTAAACTCTCTGTTGCTGGACACTAGAGTTGGGCGGTATCCAAATTTTGATACCGTCAAACTTTCCCCACATTTTCCCGGGGTATATGGTATTACCGTGACTAATTAAAAATCACTTTGCAGAGCAGCGTGACATGCGCACCAGTCCTAACTTGTAGCATACCAGAATGACGGAGAGAAACTCAGCTAAAAGCTTCAACCAAGCACTGTCACCCAAACGAAACATAATTCATACCCCACGAAATTATATGCGCATTTAACGACAAACACGAAAACAGCGCACATCAATGGCACTGCATCTGCTGATTTCACCACTTCACGCAAACCACCAAAGCCCAGTATCATATGAAAGCAGACAGTCTGATGACCACGAAGATGTCTGCCTCCTCACTGTGCGATTAAAACTCGGCGAGCTAGCAGCCAAAGAGTACCAGAAAAAAACTTTGCTAAATCATAAAGTATGTTTTACCTTTGTTGTTTTGTGGTCAAAAGTTATATACCAGCCCGAAAAAACACTGCTAATGTCTCCTCCTATGACTCTGTGTTAGTTTGAGATCAATCACTAAGGTCCTGCTTGTTTACATAAAAAGGAGGGGGTTTCTAGATTGGAGGGAGAGCTCTTCATGCAATAACCTATTTCTGGGCTTACTTCCTTCTGGATCGTCATTGGTGTTTCTAGGGTGAATGTTGGCTGGTCGCTGAGCTACTGACCGGCGTAACCACGCAGTTAGTTTCACCGCTCTGTCTCATGAGGGAGCAGAGCGCTCACAGAGGACTCTGCTGAGCAGCCAGAAGTGTTATTTTACTGTTTTATTTGCATTTTGTCCTTTTATGAGAGCTAAGAACAATAGCAAGCAGAAAAAAGGCTGAAAAAGCGTTTTCAACAGAGGAGTTTCTCCGTATGCTTGGACGAGGTAACGGTACTCTGCCCAGACGCGCCCACATGAGCGCCTGGACATACCTGTGTTAAAACATCTGTAAAACTGCTCAGGTTCATTTCTTTTAGCATGTAATTTTGCACAGTCACCTTTTCCTCGAGTAAAAATTCAATCAGATACATTGAACGGAGTGGACTTCATTTTTGTTATGACATGCTACAATTATGTTAGACCCCTACAGACCTATATGCGCAGCATTTTTTTAATGACGGTAATGAAACTGATACCGTTGCTATTTTTAGATACCGCGGGATACCTTATTACTGGATTACCGCCCAACCCTACTGGACACAGACACAATGTAAACGATTTCCTGCTCAGTTTTTGTGATGTCCTCAGATCCATCAAAAAGCAGCCCCCAAAATTCAGAAGACTCCAACTTGGCTCATAACTTCATGCTGATGGTGTGAGTGATGATTTGCATGATCCGTGTGCCACCTTCACGTGAATGATATGCACCTCTGACATTCACTCCTGGCCGCTTCAGTAAAGGAACATCCTCAGAATAGGAAGACATAGGACGTGCGTGTTTAGCTTTATGGAACGTGAGGAGAAAAATATTAAACAGAGCTTGCCGCTATTCTTCATTCAGCTTTCCCGCCATTTGGTAAGAGGGCGACTGGCCATTTCTTCTTGGCTAGCTTACTTATTTGCAATGGCCTGCACTACATTTGTGTGCTCCTTGCTCTTTTCATGTTTATCAAATAAATTATGGTTGAAACTTTTTGAGCCTTTATAAAACGCACTTGTTTTGTTGCTAGATGTGGATGTGAGCAGCAAATCTTGCACCACACTTCAGAGCGCTCATTGTGAGCTTCTAGCCACTGCACATCTTGGAGCCACTTTTCCGAAAAAAATCTTCTTTTTGGCTCTGGCCCCAGTTGGTGTTTCTTTGTAGGTTGCGAAATGCCAAAGAAGCTGCTTACTGTTGTCTGTTACTTTTTGGACATCTCCGACAGTAGTTGCAGCAACGGCCCCTGTCAGAAATATGTCACCGCCTACAGTCATTCACGTTTGTCTCCAACACCACCCACAGTCATCCAATGATCCAATCCCCTTTTCCACATAGCCCGGCAGTTTTGAAAAAGACTGATAGGAAAAAACATAGGAGCGAGCGAAAAACATGCCAACTTACCGCAGCGAGTTTCTGATAGTGAGATAAAACCGGAGAATTGAAGTCAGTCGGTAGCAGAAGGATCCTCTTTGTCAGGAGTGTCAGCAGCTGGAATCAAGGCGGATCGAATTCTTCCTTAGATTTTTCTGGGAGATGCCGGCGTCTGTGGAGTTAAGAGCGACGCGGTCTGACCGACACCAATTATGACCCTCTCTGACTGACTGACTGACTGAGTGACTGACAGGTCTCGACTTTTGTGAGTACTGTACATATTTGCCTTATTCACTTGTTGCACTGTGCTCAGGGACGCTATCCTGGTATGCAACATTTTGATTTCCTGTTTTGATTTCGTTGGAAGATCCGTGGTGAAACGGAACGGACTTTTGAGCGTACTTTGAATTGAGAAGAAAAACACTGCATTGAACCGAACTGTGGGGAAAATCGAGGCAGACACTTTGCAGGATTGCACTGAATACTATTGGCACACACACATACATGCCTGTACATTGCTCACAGGTTGATTAATACACTGTTGAATTGAGTTGTGGTCTGTGTTTATTGAGCATTTTTGTTTTGTTTTGTTTTGTTTTCCTTATACTGGAAATCATTCAATGTCTTTGACATTGTGCATGCCCTGACCATGTGTGCAGCCTGTTGCAGTTGCTCCTGTTTGTTGTCTTTTTGCTCTATTCTTTATTATTACTACTTGTATTTTTATGACTTTCATCTTGAAGCTGTGTCCTCTCCAAACATGTTGGCTGAGACAGTTCTGGTCTGTTTCTTCGCCTTGGAATTGTTACTCTCACTGGGACACAGCAGAGATAATAGGAGGTAGATAATAAGCCATGTGTCCCCTCTCTCATCATGGGCAACGTGAAAAAATAAGGCGGATGAGTTAACAGCACCCGCCAGGAGTCAGAGGGAGTACCGTGAGTGCGGTCTGATGTGTTTTACAGAGACATGGTTGCACCAGGACATACCCAACGACAATGTCTCCATCAGTGGCTTTCAGATTGTTCAGGCCGACCGGATTGCACCGAGAATGGTATGCATAAAGGAGGGGGGTTTGCTGTTCTAGTCAACAACCGATGGTGTAATCCTGGTCATATTACCATCAAGGAATGAATCTGTTGCCTGGACATTGAACTGTTGGCTGTTGACTGTTTGCCCAGGGACTTTTCACATGCCATCATCGTAGCTGTTTACATCCCCCCCGCCAACCTGACGTCGGCATGTGACATCATTCACTCCGTCGTAGCCCGTCTGCAAAATCAACACCCGAGTGCATTCATCGCTATCTCTGGTGACTTCAACCACGTCACCATGGCAACAACACTGCCCAACTTCACCTAGTATGTGAGCTGTCCTACAAGAGAGGAAAGAACCCTGGACTTGCTGTATGCTAACGCCAAGGATGCAGCTGCTCCCCCTCCCCCCTTTGTGTAGGTCAGACCACAATTTTGTACACCTCAATCCCTGTTATGTGCCTCTAGTGAAGCGTCACCCTGCGACCACAAGGACAGTGAGGAGATGGTCAGAGGAGACATACGAGACACTGCAGGGCTGTGAGTTGACGGACTGGCAGGCATCAATGTCCTCCCCATGCGGCTCACAGAGTGCATCACTATATCACTTTTTGTGTGGACTCCACTGTCCCAGCCAGGACTGTCCATTATTATCCAAATAACAAGCCGTGGGTGACAAAGGACATCAAAGTAATCTTCAATGAGAAGAAGAGGGCTTTCAGAGCTCGTAACAGGGAGGAGGTGAGAACAATACAGGGGGAACTGAAGATCAAAATCAAGGAGGCTAAGGAGAAACACTGCTGGAGTGGAAAACTCCAGCAGAACAACTTGAGAGAGGTCTGGAGAGGAATGAGCCATCACTGGTTTCTGAATGACCAACAACAGAGTTGAAGGCATCGTTGACAGGGCCAATGAACTGAATCTGTTTTCTAATAGATTTGACACTTCAGGCCTGGCTCACCCCCCCTCCATCACCTCCACAGTGAGGAGCTGCCATAATTTTAACCTTCCTGCACCTTTCTTTTTTAACTGTCTTAACCTTCATTTTATATTTCAGCTGGCTTGTTATCTTTTATTTCCAGGTGGCTTCCTCCACTAGTTTAAGTTGGTTTTCCTCGATTTTCTCTTTTTCTTTTCTTCAATCAGCCTCCAGTGAGTTGCTTCCCCCAATTTATAACAACTTTGGAAAATTGCGTGATTAGCTGGACCCCCTTGTCCATCCGAATCCCAACTTCTCCAGCTCCACAGTAATACAAACATGACAATAACCCTTACTAACAGATTTTCACAACTAGCGGCTCCCTCTGGGGAGACGCAAAGGGAAAATGGCAGCCGCCTACCCCATGCCGATCCACCAGAGCGGAGCCGTCAACCTACAAACACGCACCATACATCCCCAGAAACCCACCTACAAACCAAGAAATATTTTAAATTACTTCAGGCTATCCACCACTCAGAAATTATTAATAAAAAACTTAATAACAACACATATCCACAGGGAATGATAAAGAAAGCACATCGTCTAACATCCTTTATCAAACCCTCATCACCGAATGAAATAACATCACAAAAAGTCAAACAAAACACAGATAATTGGATGCACACAAACATGATCATTCTTCGGGAACATTATGACACAGTTATTGCTGTGGAGCTGGAGAACATTCCCCCCTTTAACCAGCCGTCATTCGACCGAGCGGTCCAGTGGGAGAGAGCAAGATACAACAAGAAGTTTACAAGCTCCTCCATCAGCTCCCTACGGGAACTAGTCACTCAGGGGGCATGCACAGGTGAACTGGTGCCCCCCCACCACCCGAGCTCTCCCTCCTGGATTTCCCCCCGCTCCCAGAACCAGCAGGCCATTTCCCGTGCCCCCCCCACCAACCTCCCCCTCATCCTACCACACCCTCTCCTACTCCTCTCCCCCCTCTCCCTAACCTTAATCCTCTCCTCCCTCCTCCCCCTGAACCTAACTCCCTTCCCTCTCCCCCTTCCCTTGAGCTTCTCCCCTCTCCCCTGAGCCCCAGCCCCCTTCCTCCTCCCCCTAACCCTAACCTCCCCCCCTCACTTCCCTAAACCCAACCATCTCCCCCCCCACTCCCCTAACCCCAACCATCTCCCCCCCCACTCCCCTAACCCCAACCCTCTCCCTTCTGTTCACTCCCCTAACCCCTACCTTCTCCCCCCTTCCTCTAGCTCTAACTCTTTCCCTCCTCTTCCTAACCTTAACCCCCTCCCTCCTTCCCCTAACCCTAGCCTCCCCCATCCCCAATTTCTTCCCATATATCCCCCCCCCACCCCCTCCCCTTTCTCCCCCTTCCCATCCCTCAACCCCTTCAGACCTCTGTACACCACCGGGGGGCAGGGAACTGAGGAATCTGGGACGGTGGCTCAGCCCCCAATCCAACTTCCAAAACGGAACCCCAGACGCCAGGTGAGGGTTGAGATCCACCCGATCCCCCAAGCCAAGCTGAGCCGCCTGCGGTCGGGCCGCTCTGTGTCCCGTCCTCGCCCCTCCCCCTCTTCCTCCGGTCCCCCCACATCATCCCCTTCATTTCCAACTCACCCACCAACAGACAGCACTCAAACACACTTCAACAATGTCGCCATACCATGCAGTAACACTATCTCCCCACTTGCAGATACATCATTTCGCCAGGAGAGGGAGCCAGAGCTGCTAGCTGCAGAGCCCTGTGACTCTACACCATATACGGAGGTGGAGAAAAAGGCTGTGAAGAGAGTGTTGAATATGAACAGTCATGAACTATCTTCAGCTACAACATCTGAGCCTTCCACCTCCAATTTCCACAGGGTCTCTGCAGCGGCGCCTGGCTCCAAACACAAATTACAACAACCACACAGACACCCACGCACATTCAGGAAATTGCAAGAATGGTCGCTGGAGGTGCGTAGTGAGACCCTGATCATCGGTGACTCTAATCTCTCCCGCATCTCACCCTTCATAGACCCAAATATCCAAATTGACAGTTACCCTGGAGCCACTTTTCACCATATCACAGAAATTTTCAAGAAGCTCACTCCCCACACACAGCTCATTCTTTCAGTCGGTTTGAACAATTGTTTATCGGAACATCAGCCGACAACCACTTACAAGAGCTTACAGCAGTTATGGAGAACTAGCCAAATCACCTTTCCCAACGCCACTATTCACATCCCAATTATCAACTTTTCTGCCAATTTGGAACCCCAGAAAAAAGAATTAATCACTAAACTTAACAACACTATCACAGTCAAATACAATTTTATACCAGAAATTAACCCTCTGCTCTTCAAAACTGACCCCAAGGACCACATCCACTGGACCCCCCAGACGGCCCAGATGTTGTTCAGGTACTGGTGTCAACAATTAAACTGTTAGCAGGGGAGAAATGTTCATCTGCAACTCCCCATTTGTCAAACATCACTAACCTCTGCTCTCCTCTCTCCATCACCTTAACGCCCGCACAGCTGGAGATACTGGAAAAAGGTCTCACTTTCATCTCCACACCCAACCCACCCACCTGGCCGGACCTCAGGAGGGACCTACACACCTTCCACAGGAGGCTGAAACTGAGAGACTATTTCTGGGGAAGACGAGGACGAGAACCTGTGCTCTTCACTGGACCGTCCCAGTGGCAGCTATATCCAGACACCATCTCACCAGAAATAATGACATTAATTAATAAAAAACAATTCATTACTCACCAAATGGCGCCCCCGTTCACATACACATCCAAACATAACACATGAACAGAGACAAATCATAACAGCATTAGGCAATAATACACAAATAGTTATAAAACCGGCAGATAAAGGGGGCCAAATTGTTTTACAGGACTTAAATAATTATTTACTGGAAGCAAATAGACAGCTTAACAACACAATTTACTATAAACCGCTCACACATTCACTTCAACAAGAAACACAAACATTAATTTGGAACATTACACAAACACTATACAACAACAAATACATCACAGCAAAACAAAAACAATATTTGGACGGTCCGGATGAGCCCAGGTCTCGCCTCTTCGATCTCCTCCGCAAGATCTACAAGCCTCCTGAGACGTGGACGGTCCCTTCTGTGGTTCCGGTCGGCCAACCAATTGTAAGTGACTGCGGCTCAGAATCCTATAGAATCACAGAATACATAGACCACTTCATTAACCCACTCTCAAAACTCCACCCCAGCTATATCAAGGACACTTACCAATTTGTAAATAGAATCAATAACATGCACGTAACCAGCCATACCCTCCTTTCTACAATAGATATAGATTAACTTTACACCAATATTGAAACCCCACTTGGCCTAGCAGCCATAAAACACACTTTTAATTAGGGCTGTCAGTTTAACGCGTTAATTAGATTAATTAATTATGCTGCAAATTAACGCACTATAAAAATTAACGCAATTAATCATGAGTGGCAAGTCAATGCGCAAGCATTTTAAATTTGGCCCTTTGAGTGACCCGTAGGCTGCAGTGGCAGGTCGCATCCTACCTGCGCCACTAGTCAAAAGCAGGGTGACAACAGACATGGATACGACACTGGCGAGCGAGGCAAGCCTACTTGGACCTTTGAACGGCAAGTTTATTTATAAAAAGAACAAAGACGGGACTATTGACAAGAACACAGTGATTTGTTCCTTGTGTAAAAAAGAATTTTCCTATCACCGTAGCAGCTCCAGCCTGAATTATCATTTAAACGCTAAAGATGTAGTTGCTGCTAGTGCCGCTAGTGCTACCGTGAGCTCACTCCGCCAACCCACACTGAGTTAGGAAAACGAATGAGCAAAGCCACGACAGAAAAACTGACAAACTCAATCGCAAAGTGGGTTGCTGCTGATTGCAGGCCGATTTCAATCATGGAAGACGAGGGCCTAAAAGAGGCGTTTCAGATAGCGTCATCTGACTCTAATTTCCAGCTACCGTCGAGAACTACAGTGATGAAAAGAATTCACCAGCTGTAATGTGAATGTCAGTGAATTGTAATGTCCTAGAATTCAAATTCTTTATTTGGGGACCTTTAGCAGATATGAGATTAAAATGCGATTAATTAGATTAATTAATTACAAATCCTGTAATTAATTAGATTAATTTTTTTAATCGCCTGACAGCACTACTTTTAATAAATACCCAGACCCAGCCAGACCAGACAGGGAAATCTTACAGTTACTCGAAATCGCAACGACTTTCAGTTTAACAATAAGCACTGGGCTCTATTTTTGACTCCGCTGCCAGTGCGGCGCAGGCTGCTCCGCTGGCGCAGTGGTATTTTCGAGAGGCGCAGACAGGCGCACGGCGCATTTGGTATTTTGGTAGACCGAGGCGTACAGAGGTGCACCAGGATGGGCGTTGCGGCGCAGTAGGGGGGGAGGTGTCGGCATAATGAGCTGGGGAATTGGAATTTTCGACCATTTCATTTACTGCACCGGTGGCGTAAAAATGTGCTGAAAGCTCGCCACCTCAGACCGGGTCAACTCTGTGTGCCGGCGGCACAAGTGGATTTTCGTAAACCGGCGGAGTCGTGCGCCCACGTCACCAATACCTCACAGCCATGTTTCCACAGTGTCTGGCATTTCACTGCGATCAATTATTAGCAACTATCTGAGTCAGCACATACAGTCAGACCTAAATTTGTATATTTTGATCCGTATCTCATCTGACCACATCGAAAGCGCGTTCGGCACATGTAATGGTCACTCACCCTGACTGAATGTACACAGGTGAAACAGGGATGAGAAATAATCGGTTAAGTTGCTGTGCCAACCAGAAACAGCCGTGGCATCCTACAGAGCATATGTACTGCATCTATCTCAGAGCACTCGAGAGACAGAGAGAGACAGACACATGAAAAAATGTAAGTGATGATCGTTGTCCGCTATTACCCACGTCATTTCATTCCAAATACAAATGTAATGCTTAACGTTATCTACAAAGATGGAGTACATCATTGCTTTGAGGAGGATGAGGAGGATTTACCATCTAAGGACCTCATATTTAGACATCAGAATCAGAATCAGAAATCCTTTGCTTTTTCCCGAGGAGAAATTGTTTTTGTTGCAGTGCTCCTTACAAGAATAGAATTAGAATAAAATTAGAAAAGAAAGAAAAGAGAGAGAACTATATAAAAAGCAAATATAAAAACAAAATATTTATATTGAGTGTATATATATATAAAACAAAATATACCACAAAATATAGAACATCATATAAAACAATATATATATACTGAGAAAAAATAAACAGTACAAATGGATGTCAGGAGACATGAGTGACGTCAGTCTCCTGGAAACTTGCCATGCGCCTCGGCAGCGGTGTTTTTAAAGGTGAGGCGAGGAGCTGCTGTGATTGGTGAAGATTTGACTCGGCTGTGTCAAACCCACTCCACGCCTTCCCCCCTCCCTCTTTCCGAGTTGCGCCGCTGGGTGGGACTGAGATGAGAAGGAGGTGGAGATGCACTGGCGGCGCAGCTCACGAAAATACCAAAGTCTGCGGCGCCACGCCCCATCGGCGCAGCGGACCTGACTTTGTGCCTCGCCGGTGGCGGAGTCAAAAATAGAGCCCACTATCTCCAGCTGTGCGGTTGCGCAATGGGCTGTAAATATTCACCAGCGTATGCGGACATTTATCTGGCCCGTTGGGAAGAAGCAGCAATTAAAATATCACCCACAAAACCCCTTCTATATCTCCGGTACCTGGACGACATCTTTGGCCTCTGGGGGGGGCACAGAGCAAAAGTTTCTTCTTTTTGTCAATACACTCAATACACACCATCCCAAAATAAAACTTAAACAAAACCTACAATCTGATACAGTGGAGTTTTTGGACACCAGGGTTTTCTTCCACAGCTCCAGCGACCAAAACAAACTTTTGGCTACAAAAGTGTTTTTCAAAGACACAGACCGTCACGCTCTCCTCCATAAATCTAGTTATCATCCCAGGCACACGTACAGAGGTCTGATTAAATCCCAGCTGATCCGCTTCCACAGGATATGCACCTTCCCGGAGCATGTGGAGGAGGCCACCTGCACCCTCTTCAGTGCGCTGAGGCCTCAGGGGTACTCGAAGCGCTTCCTCCGTAGCATCAAGGCGGAGGTCGGCGGCAGTTTTAACGACAACAAAAAGGATCAAAACATCACAACTCTGCCCTCCGAGTCCCTCGTCCCCCTGGTGGTAACCTATTCGGAGAGCACACTGAAATTTAATGGATCTCTCCGGGGGAATTTTCGGAGGGCGGAGGACACCTGTGACTCGCTGAGGGGATGCTGCATGATCTCCGCCTACTGTAAAAACAAAAATTTAAAAGACATCCTGGTGCACACAAACCTCAATAGAAGCACCAGGCAGGAGGAGGCGCTTCGAGGCTCAGAAATTTCATTCGTCCGTCTCCCACACATTTTTAATCCGTATTCAAAAACTGGTTTTAATTTGTGGCAGTCCTTGAAACCCACAACTAAAAATGTCATCTATGCCATTAGATGCAAGGCCTGCCAAAAACTGTATGTGGGAGAGATGGGCAATCAATTAATTTTATGAATTAAACAACACATCTTTAAAATGAACAGTGGGAACGGCACAAACACCTTATACAACCATTTTAAGCTCCATGGACCCCACAATCTTCAAAGCATGGGCCTGGAAAGTAATCAGAGGTGGTCTACGACACAGCGACGGGCGGCGGAGAGAGGATGGATCCACCAATTAAAAACAATGCAGCCGACAGGACTAAACGAAAGATTCTGAAATGATCCATCTATCTCTGCCTTTTAACTAAATGTTGACCTCTTTTCTGTTCTTGTCCCCTTCTTTTTCTTGTTGGTTTAAGGAAATGAAGAGTTTTTATGACTGCTGTGTGTTATGAATTTTATATTATTTAATTTATTTATATATTTATGTCGCACGTTCTATGATGTTTATATACACATATGCTGGATTGGTTGAATCTTAAAGCGCTTTTATAACTCACAATTGTGTTTGTTTTAACATTGCACTTAGTTTTAACACTCGCACTTTTAACATTCCTTTTACACCTTACATTTTACAATTTAATATTTATGCATGCTTTTTTGCTTATTCTTAATCTATGTATATATATATATATATATATATTTATTTATTTATGTGTGTGTGTGTGTGTTTGTATATAATTCTATATAAATGTGTCTTATTATTGCGCCTATCTCATTAAGCAATCCAGTATTTTATGATTTTAGTTACAATGAATTAAATTATTTATATTTATATTTTACTAACAACAAGAAGTCATTTTAACAGTCTCCTACCTGAACTTTGGGCAATAAAACATTGTGAAACATTGTGAAGCAGACCAGAAATCCAGAGGAAAAACATTCTTTTAATTAAATCACACGATATTCTTACTGCCCTACCTGTGCCGTGGACCACCTGTTAGAATTCAGATAACGGTCTCACCCTATTCTTATCGCCTTCTTATGCTTTTTATCTTACTTCTTTAACTTTTTATTGTCTCTTAAAGGTTTTTCTCCGGGGAGGTCCCTCTCTTAACCATTTTTTGATTTCATTTTAAACGGCTCTTTTAACTAAACAGTTCTCCTTCTCTCCCTTGCGCCAGTGCCAATCGTAACATTCAAACAGGATGTTATGTTTTCATCTTCACCCCCCCTCCATCACCTCCACAGTGTGCTTCACTGCTGACCAGGTGAGAAGACAGCTCATCATCCACTCCCCCACCCCCACCCCTTCTGCTTCTCCTCCTCCTTCTCATTCTACTCCTTCTCACAACCCCCCATCCTCCTATGTGAGCCCTCTTCACACCAGCTCAGATTGCCAGATGGACTCTACACTCCAACCTGAGGACTACACCCTCACCCCCATCCCCCGTCACCTCCACAGTGTGCTTCACTGCTGACCAGGTGAGAAGACAGCTGATGAAACTCCACCCAAACAAGGCTCCAGGCCCTGATGGTGTCAGCCCCAGGGTACTCAAAGCCTGTGCCCCCCAGCTGTGTGGAGTTCTTCACTATGTCTTCAGCATGAGCCCGTCTCCAGAGGGTCCCCATGCTGTGGAAGATGTCCTGCCTCGTTCCTGTGCCAAAGACGCCACAGCCCGGGGCCTCCAAGGACTACAGACCTGTGGCGCTGACCTCCCACATCATGAAGACCCTGGAGAGACTGGAGCAGCTCCGGCTCATGTTCAAGCCACTCTTGGACCCCCTCCAGTTCGCCTATCAGACCCGACTTGGAGTTAAGGACACCATCATCTATCTGCTCAACCGTGTCTACGCCCACCTGGACAAGCCAGCGAGCACTGTGAGGGTTATGTTTTTTGTCTTCTCCAGTGCATTCAACACCATTCGCAGCTTTACTGGCTGACAAGCTGATAGCAAGGCAAATCATTCCTGCCTGTGGCCATCAAACTGTACAACTCCAGGGATTGCTTATATCCAGCTCAATAGGACACCGTCTGACTGCGACTTGAATGAAAAGTCTTATTTATTAAACACAATAATGGGGATGAATATGAATAATGAATATGAGAAATAATATGGGTGATATGACATGTATGGAGAAACTTATAGCGCAACAATGGCAGAATGAGTTTGGCAATAGCGAGAAGTAGTTTTGAGGGAAAATGGGGGCGCGAATGCAGTGTTTATTTCTTGAATAAATGACAAATAGAATCGAAGAAGACTTGAGAGTATTATAGCTTACGACACCAAGTCATTATTCAAACCCGCATAAGCATGTCTACTTTGCCAGTGACGCTCTGGTGGATGTCTGCTCTGATCTGACACGAAGGGGCTCCAGGCTGTCGTTCGTGGCTCCGATCTGTGCTGTGGTTCAACAGTCGAACCAATCAGACTGTGGTTGAGAGCCGATATTGGACAGGGATGTTTCAGGAGCTGGAAGGCCTCTGGTGTCGGTTACAGATGAGGAACGGCTTCTGATGGTTATTTAACCTAGACAAGTGGGTCGAGGCTGGCTACAGGTCTTCTGTGATAAGAGTTGGCATAAATTTTATAGCAAAATTTTATAGCAAACAGCAAAAATTTTTGGTTAATAATAAAATTGAGAGTCTCTTGGATGGCCGGTCAAAAATGTCTTCCAAAATTATTATTACGTGACTAGAATGTAACTTTTGAAAAGTTATGCGAGTTATACACTGAGCATCTGATGCACGCTGCAGATGGTATATTCACTCCAGGGCATGTCTAATGACCAATAGGTCGCACTTGAGGGATGGCTCTCAGGAGAGCGATGTGATCTCACCTTATAGAGCGAACTAATGATTCGTACGAGGGACTCATCTGCTTCTCACAATGTCCACATCCTTCACAACATGCATCAGACACCTTGGATGAATAATGACAACATTCTTCTATAATCATACTAAGACATATGATAACACTTTCAAATACTCATCCTAATATATTATGACTAATGATATAACTAGCTTAATAGGACAAAGATAAGGAAAGGCAAACTATCTTTGCCTACTATCTACTATTATGACTACTTATAATTGTCTTATATCAAGTATCTAACCTAACTGCTATGAACCTCTAGAGGGCAGTATGGTTCCATGGAAGAAACTAAGACAAACTTCTTAGGAGAACTAAAATCACAGTTTTGTCATTTTATGAGCCAGAAACACAGGAAAAACATTGATATCATACAGATTGTGAATTTAGTATTGTAAGAACATCCAAAGTAGAATCAAACATATCGATTGCATTATCCTGGTGTGATGGGAATGAAGGCATACAGACATACAAAACAGTCTGCTTCAGGAATGTCTAATTTACAATGTTTCAGCATTATCTGATTTTGGAGGTTCCTCTGAGACCTGGCACTTGTCCATTCAGATGGTTTTACTGTCCTTATCTCTCATGAAGCTATCAAGAAAGGATTGGAATCTCCATGAGATACATCCTGGTGACAGGTAACCTTTGAAGTAGAGGTGTCTGTGTCTCTTGCTCCCCTGAAGAAATGTGAGAAGCCAGACATCTTGTCTCTCTCCGAATTAACACTTCCCTGTAAACAGTTCAAATGGTCAATGGCACTTAAAAGTTGGGATGTTTGCAACTCCATTTCTCCAGAAGGAAAGAAGGTCAGTTACAGTTCAGTTCTGCTCCATCAGTATGTTTGCATTTTTTGTGGGTAAAATCCAAAATTCCAAAAATCATGCCACATTTTTTTTTCCCCCTCAGGACATGCATTCTCCAATTTGTTAGACTGAGTTACTATTTCAATCATTATTCTATTTTTTTTTTTTTTTGCACATTAATTTTTCTTTACATTATTACTGAATCATCATACACTGTGGACTTTACAAATTTGAGTGCAATTGAAAAATTCTTTATGTTTGATGTGCACTGGCTACTTAAATTCAAACTCTCCTCAATGGCAAGATAAGGTTAAAATCAACTTTATAGCACTTCTGTTTTGAACTCTGAAAGACAAACAGAAGTCAATGTGTTACAGCCTCACATGTCTACACACACAATGAAGCTCCTATGTGCAGGATAGGAGATTTCTGACTTTGACACTTCCCATTGATGCTACAAAAACACTTTGGCAGAGCATTGAACATGTAGAAGTTGAAGTTGATTTTCATTGTAAACTGAAATAAAGTGAACACAGACGCATGTGGAACATGCAAAATAGCTTGTGTAGTCCTAAAGAAACAGACATTAGAATGTAAGTTGAGGGATTTCTACATTCAATTATGGGTGAAATCATCTTAAAATTATATGTGTTTCTTGGTCAGGAAAGTTAATAATCCAGCCAAAACGCCAGACTTTCAGTGTTGTTTGTTTATCTTCAGTCAATAGACTTTAGGTGATGGGGAAGTATTTGTTTAACCCCGGGGTCCCTGTGTCACTGCCCCGTGACATGCCAACCTGGTTTTGTTCTGGTGCTTTCCTAGTAGTGTTTCTGGTTCCCCAGGGTTGTGAGATTGCTTGGTTGTCATCAGGAGGAGATTATTTCTGTCTGGCATTCAGCATGCTGTGGCGGTTATCCAGTGGGATGCAGGGCTGGGGTGGGGTGGGGGGTGCGGTGGGGAGGGGTGAACCACTGAAGATGGATGGCCAACACTGCAGGGTTTTTAAAATCATTTTATGCTGCATCACTTTGTACACAGTGCACTGAAAAGGGAGGCATGTCATATACTTTGCCTGGTACAGGCAGGGTTTGTGGCTTGGTTGTGGCTCACACGGTTGAGATCAGGACCAGCTGGCAACCACTTGTCCAGAGAGCCTCTCCTAAATACTGCCAGCACTCAGCTCTAATACGCTTCAGATGTGCAGGTAATTAGGCAGAGCAGCCGTGCCCGGGGGAAGACCCACACTGTCTCAGACAGACAGGGAAGACAGACAAACAGACAAAAAGAGAAAGAGAAAACAATGGGAAAAGACAAAAGGCAAATCCTAACAGTACCACCCCTCAACAGGTGCCTCCAGGTGACTCAGCCAGCCTCTCGGGGTGGGCGTGATGAAAGTCCTCAATGGGAGTGGGATCAAGGATAAAGGAGCGGGGTACCCAGGAGCGCTCCTCAGGTCCGTACCCCTCCCAATCCACCAGATACTGGAAACCCCAACCCCAACGTCGAACATCCACCAGACGGCGAACCGTGAAGGTGGGGCTGCCGTCGATGAACTGGGGGGGCGGAGGGGGGTCGGCCGGAGAGCAGAGGTCACTGTTGGAGACTGGCTTAAGCTGGGTGACATGAAAGGTTGGATGCACCTTCATTGATGGTGGGAGTTTGAGGGTTACAGCTCCAGGATTTACAATATTTTCAATGACATAATATCCAATAAATCCCGGCACTAATTTGTGAGACTCAACCCATAGCGGAATGTTTTTGGTTGAGAGCCATACTGACTGACCTGGAGTGTACGAGGGAGCTGTGACCTTGCATCTGTTGGCGGATCTCTGTTGGACTCTCTGGGTGTGGATTAATGCTGCTCGGGTGTCCTTCCATATCTTACGGATGCGTTTGATGTGGTCCTGGACCGCTGGAACAGCGATGTCGACTTCCTGTGTGGAAAATAGAGGCAGATGATATCTGAGTGACATTTCAAACGGAGACAATCCACGAGCGAATTATGGGAGTACTCGATCCAGGGTAATAAGGTGCTCCAACTGGTGGGGTTCTCTGTGGTGACACAGCACAGCGCAGCCTCCAGGTCCTGATTGGTGCGTTCAGTCTGACCATTTGACTGTTTGTAATAACCAGAAGTTAGGCTGACCGTGGCTCCCAAGGCTATGGCAAAAGCCTTCCACACATGGGATGTGAATTAGGGGCCATGGTCAGAGACAATGTACGCAGGAATGTTCCGTGTTCCAGGTCTGTAGTTGAGAGTGAAATTAAATCTACTGAAAAATAATGCCCATCTAGCCTGACGGGAATTGAGTCTTTTAGCAGATCTGATGTACGGTTCTTGTGATTTGTCCACACAATGAATGGCTGTTCAGCCCCCCCCCCCCAATTTGATGGGCAGCAGCTCCTGGTTCCCCACGTCATAATCAGAATCAGAATGCCTTTATTAGTCTCCCAGAGGGGAAATTGCATTTCAGTTACATCCCGTCCAAGAAACATAAAAAAAACAATGACACATAACATGGGGAGTACAGGAGTGGGAGAACTGTGGGTCTGCACAATCTCTCACGAGCAGCGCCCCGTTTACTTAGATGAGGAAAAAAGAGGAGAACAAGAGAGAGGAAGAGTGAAAAAAAAGGGGGGGGGGGCACAGTGTGGGATTAGGAAAAAACACCTCAGCACACAAGCAACGTAATAAGACTTAACAACAAAACTCGAACACTTGCACATGTGGGAGTGGGTGAGGGTGTTGGGGAGGGTAGGTGTCGCAGCACAGACAATGGGGGGGGCATGCACACAGCCACATTACGGCGCCTCGCAGCAACCCTCCGTGCTACATTGCGACAGAGGAAGGAGGGGGGAGGGAGCCACGAAGGCATTAAGTTAGAGGGGGTGTGCGTGTTATATGTGTATTCATGTGTGCATATGAGTAAGCCTGTGTACTTCATCTCCACTCAGTCCCAACCCATTGTCTCTTCCGTCTGATGACTGATGACGAAGACACAGCCGTAGCCATGGAGACGACCTTGGAGAGCTCTGATCCAGAAACAAAGTTCACGGGAGTAGAAGGTGTTTAGGGGAGGAGATTGGGGAGGGCCAGAGCATCTTATCTGCATAACTTCCAGGAGAGTGGAGAGATACAGACCTTGGGATGGCCGGTTATCTCCGGGAGCCAATGAAGATAACAATCGTTTGGGTTAGGCTGACACTGCAATTTTCGTCTGCCATAAGTCTCTCTCTCTAATTATGTTCTGCAGGAGAGAGACTGCAGGAGAAGAAGGTATAGGGGTGCAAACGGTTATCAGGACCTCACCTTTGAGACAACACAGCCCCTACGCCAGTGTCTGAAGCATCCACCTCCACCACAGGCTCTGTCTGCCTCAGCTGACCAGCTGAACTTCACGGAGGAAGAAGTCAGTCTGGTCAAGGGCGTGGCAATTTTGCTGTAACCCCGGATGAACCGTCGATAGAAGTTAGCGAACCCCAGAAAGCGCTGCAACTTCTTCCAAGTATCTGGGACAGGCCACTGCTCCACCGCCCTCTCTTTCTCCGGGTCGGCCTTGAGATTGCCCTCCTGAATAATGAAACCAAGGAAAGACACAGACTTGGCATGAAATTCACATTTCTCTGCCTTCACAAACAGTCTATTCTCCAGAAGTCTGGATAGCACCTGGCGGACATGGCTCTCATGCTCCTCAGCGGAACGAGAGAAAAAGAGGATGTCGTCTAAGTAAACAAAAATAAATCGATTAAGAAAGTCCCGGAGAACATCAATAATTAAGGCTTGGTAGACAGCCGGACCATTGGTGAGCCCAAAAGGCATCACGAGGTATTCAAAATGCCATAGTGGTGCATTAAAGGCCGTCTTCCATTCATGCCCCTCCCTGATGCGAACCAAATGGCAGGCGTTACGCAAGTCCAGCTTGGTTAAAATAGTGGCTTCCTGTAGGGAGGCAAAGGCTGAGTTCATGAGAGGCAGGGGATACTTATTCTTAACAGGTATGTCGTTAAGTCCAGGAAAATCAATGCAGGGTCTAAGGGACTTGTCCTTCTTGGACACAAAGAAAAACCCTTCCCCCACAGGAGAGGAGGAGGGCCTAATGATACCTGCTGCGAGCGTCTCCTTGATGTATCATTCCATGGCTTCTCGTTCAGGTTGTAACAGATTGTACAATCTGCTGGAGGGAAGAGGAGCTCCTGGAAGCAGGTCAATGGCGCAGTCATATGGGCGATGAGGAGGGAGAGAGAGAGAGCACGCTCCTTGCTAAACATCTCCCACAGGTCATGGTATGCAGAAGGAATACAGGAGAGATCAACACAATCAGATATATTAGACAAACCGCAGCTCCCCCCAGCCGGCAGAAGGGCCGAGCAAAGGCAGAGAGCATGACAGTGGGGAGCCTAAAATCCTGCCTTGAGACCAGTCAGTGTGAGGATTATCCAGTTTTAACCAGGGGTGACCAAGAACCAGGGGTGAGTGTGGAGACATCTCATGATGATTGCATGAGCTAACCATCTTTATGGGAGTGGTGTGGTGTTTAACCTCTGCGAGGATTCTCCCATTTAAAGCATACACCCTAATGGGTTCCTCCAAAGCCTCCAGCTCATAACATGCTTGTGCAGTCACCTGTTTGTCCAAGAATTTGTCCTCCACACCAGAGTCAGTGAGAGCGGAGAGGGGAAGCAGCTGCCCATCTACAAGCAGGGATGCCTGAACCTCGCATTTACTTCCTGATGGGGTGTTAATGACTGTTGAATTAGGGCTTGTCAATACCCCCACGTTTATTGACGAGCCATCTCGGATCCCGCAGAGACACTCAGCGGGTGCCGGACGAGCTCTTCCGAGGAGCATGGGCTCCCCCTCCGCAGGCCGGGCGGGAGATGATGCTAGCGGTTCAGGTCAGAAAGAAGACTCAGGAAGTGGATGTCGAACAGCACGAGGAGGAAGATGTGAAGATGTGGAGACATGAGCGGCTCTCTCCACCCTTCTCTCCTGGAGCCGATTCTCCATCTGGTTGACGAGATTGATCAGCAGATCCAGCCCAGGGGGATGGTCGCGGGAAGCCAACTCATCCTTAACTTGCTCGCTGAGGCCATGGATGAAAACTCCTCGGAGCGCTGTCTTATTCCACCAGGCATCAGCTGCCAGGGTCCGAAAATCCATGGCGTAATCAGCCACTGCACGGGAGCCCTGTCAGATACTTAGCAGACATCTAGAGGCATTTCCCGCATGGCTGGGGTGATCAAAAATCATTCTCAGCTGCCCCTCGAATTCAGTGAAAGAGAGTGTGCTAATGTTACTGCTCGAATCGAGTGCATCTGTATCTTAGATAAGTCAGAAACAAAAGACCCGAGACGCTGTCTAAACACTATGCTACACTGTAACAAAAACCCATAACACTTCTCCAGAGTGCCATCAAACTGCTGGGGATCAGAATGTGGGAATATCTGCAGTGGCAGCTTGGTGAGGCCGATCAAACACAGCGGTCGCCAGGTGAGACAGGTGATGTGATAATTCTGAAACCTGAGCCGCCATGTGCTGGCTTGACTCGCACAGAGCCTGGAGCAACTGCTCGTGCTGTCCTGGCCAAACCTCTTGATTAGGCATTGCACTTCGTATTGAATCAGCTGGGTCCATAATTGGCCAGTTCGTTTAGTTAAAGTTTTTCCCTCAATCAGTACATTTTCAGGACTCAAAGGAGCAGATCAACATGGAGACAATGTCACAAAACAAAACTCAATTTATTCACAAAAGGGAGGAACAAAGGCACACTCAAAACTGAATGGAAATAACAGAACTTCGCTGGTTACTGAGGCTGAGAGGCACACAGAGCGGGACTGAGAACACTGAAACGAAGAGCAGAGAAACAGAAGCATAAGTCCAAAAGTCCTTGAGCCATGTGTGAACAGAGGGGGAGGTCTGAGACACCACCTATCTCCCACATACAATGCTGTCCTTTCATCTCTTCCAAAGAGATTCAAAAACTTAGCCTCTGAAAATAAACAACAAAGCCATTCACACATGGCTCAAGGAGCCTCCCAATGACAAGAATGGGACACTAACGAGGCAGACGACTGTCGTTGACACCCAAGGGTCGCACCCTACCCCGCCTTAAAGGGGGATCGTTAGCCTCACAATAGAGTGATACCATCCTTGGTTTTGGGGGTTGGCCTCACTCAGAGGATAAATTTTTGAATCTAACACCATTTCATTGGACTAGAGCTGTCCTATCTAGTCTGGTGCGCATGAACTGATGAAGCCTGCTCGGATGAGAGGCGAAACGTCTTCCAAGACAATCTGACAAAGTCCAGTTGCGATCAATTGAATGCCCTGAAGCGTACAATGACCTGGATGAATGAGAATATTCACAGGCATGTCCTGTTATTCATGTCAGGACTACAGGATAGTAAGCGAACAGTGTGGTGCGGGAGGTGATAACCAGCCGAATTTATGCTGATGTTGTGCTGTAAACTATTTATGGATGCTGTTAGTGATTGACAGTTCTATATTGCTATCCCATCATCTGCAATAAATGAAGACCATTTAAGGTGAATGTCAGAAACAAACAAGGACACATTACAAGCTGTAGTCCCAAGACAGAAGAGTATTGTTTGTCTTGTATTCTATGAAACATCTCAGGTTCATTTCATTTAATTTGTCCTGTAATCATCTTTCATAAAGAGACCATGGTGTCAAGATGGCATGTAGTTTGAGCACTCTCAGATGACCGGTTCGGAGGTTCCATGGAGCTTTGAACATTCACCTTCTCCTAGCATCACTGTGGGAATGCATTAGAGGCCTTTTGTTAATTTTTCACATTTTTCAGATACTATCCTAAAGGCTTGGTGTTCACTTTCTAGATAAGATTCAAGTGACCTTGGAGACCATTTGCTGTCTTAATGAATATCATCGGTATTCGTCCATGGTACAGCTTAGCCATATTCATCTGCAGTGGACCCCCTTGGTTTTTCCACTAAGATCTATGCATTTCAAGAAGGGCTGTCGAAGGCTGCTGGGTGAGGAGATGGACTTTGAACTAAGGCTTTATCTTACAGAGAGTGTAGCTGGGGCCAAAGTCTTTCCACATGTCCATCACTAACCCCCTCATCCTCCTGAACACCAGTCTTCAGTCCATACGGGAGCCCTGGGAATCCACGCCTGTTAGACACTGTGAGCTGTGCACCTTCCTTGCTTTTCATGCCCTTTTTGGCTTGAATTCAAGTTACATCAGGTTCCAAGATAAAGAAGAGTATTATATGCCATTTTTTGCAAATATGTACTGTATTTCTCCACTAATGATAAGATGATGTTCTGCTTCATTTATTGGTGTGTAGCACTATCAATCCCTATTTCCATCACTGAATGCTTTGAAAAAGCAAGGCAGACCAGCAAAAAAATTATATATATATATTTTATCCCTTCTGTATGACTGCCTTAAAGATATACTCCCTGATTTTGTTACATGGCCTGGGAATGCTCATTCATGTTGAAAACAGATTTAACTGTTTGTTTAGGAACAGTAACATGTTGACATGATTTCCCCTTTATTGTACTCTTCTCTGACTACTAAGTGTCAAGTGTTCGCCTTAGAAAATATCCTCTCTGCAGGTACAGATGATGAAATTACTCCCAGCTGTTTCTTTGCAATCTTGTTCAGAGACTGAAATGTTGGCTCATTTTCCATCATTTTCATCATTTTCCATCATTTGCAGGTCAGCATCGCATGGAATTGTCTTCTCCTCCGAGTACCGGCGCATTTCAATAACGGCATCAGTGCCAGCTAAGCGATGTGAGAAAGAGAGAGAGAGGTGCGCTGTTTGCACATGGCACAGACAGACTTGGAGAGAAGCTGCGCTCCCTCGCATGAACTCTGTGAGGAAATTCGAGTAATTTGCTGGACAAATAGATGAGAAACTGCAACAAAAGTATCTCATCATGCTTGTATCGATCCAATACTGATACACCCAGCCCTACATTACGGTGGCCGATTAAGGCAAACGCGCCGCAAACGGCAAAACGCTACAAACACAGGAATGATGCAAAGCCAAAAACACACAAACACATAAAACAAATGCGAAAGAAAAATGCTGCAAATATCAAAACGCACACAACCCCAAAACAACTGCAAGAGAGAAATGTCGCAAATTCACTCCACAAAACAGAAGTGGGCCAGGCCACGAGAGGGACTCGACCTGAGGGATGGACCGGTTCTGTAGGACCAGACCATAGAGTTATAAAGAGTAGACGCCGCATTGACCGCTACTGCCTATCGGCGCTGATGAGCCGTGGGACCACCGTCTTGGACCGGTCACCTACTCCACTCAGTGCTGTCTGGCAGGCGCAAAGAAGTGTCAGCGCATTTAATCCATCGTAACTCTCTGAATACTAAACTGATTTTCATGCTTTTTTTTTTGCTGCAAATGTCATACATGTAGCTATGATACAGGACAATATGGGATTAACAGTAATAGAATATTCTGATGTAGCGTAGACTGTAGACAAGTATTTTGCAAACACTGTAAACACACACATTATACACACAGACACACAGACACACACACACACACACACACACACACACTAATATATGATAGAGAAGCAGATAGTGGCGGTAAAGTCAACTATTTTAATAATTTGAAGAGACAATATATGATTAGGCATT
>NC_092058.1:30397891-30515391 GCF_039877785.1 Chaetodon trifascialis | reverse complement strand
TCAGCGGCTCACTCTGGATGCATGTAGATGAGCTGGGCAAGACAGTGGTGAAAGGTTACAGTGTCATTGTCATTAGAAAATAGGTCAGAGCGCTGTAATGACTGCCATGCTAAAAAGTCTGCTACCTGTCAGCAGCACCACAGGTCAACAGCTACATCATCATTATCATGGGACTGGCTATTTAGTCTAGTCTATCTAGTCAGACAATGTCAGGGCAACATGGAGTTCTAGGTAACAGACAGGTCACACCTCAATTTTACTCTAATTACACTGGAATTAAACAAGAAGAAGATGTTAACCTCCGGTGGCCTACACCATGGTGAAATAGAACTCTCTACTGGACATTCATACAGTATAAAAATATAAAACCCATTAACACACTCATTGTGAAATCAATGTTTTTCTTGTTTCTGTTTATAGGACTCCACCAGTGTTTCAGAGTTTTGTTTCCCCTAATTACAGCCCTAAGCACTTTACTGCTTATGCCAATTTGATACTACTTATATATCCAATTTATTCATTTCAGTAAATGTTCAGTGTAGTGTTTAAGCGCAACAATTTGGACAGGTAAACATACAATTTGCTATGGAGAATAAAGTTTGCAATACAAATGAATCTTGAATTGATTTACTTGTGTTTAAATGGAACTTGTTTCAGTGGAGACAGGAAATCTATCTATCTATCTATCTATCTATCTATCTATCTATCTATCTATCTATCTATCTATCTATCTATCTATCTATCTATCTATCTATCTATCGACTTATCTGATGGCTTATCAGGTTGCATTTGTGCAATAGATTAAATGTTTTTCTTTCCATAACACTTAACACAGCCATTTTCAGGCAATGTTAATTTTCCTCTGATTTCAGCGATTACTTATCTTTGTGCTTCCATGTATTCCATGTGTTTGTCAGTTCTCTTCCTTTTTACTTCCACCTTTTTTCACTTTAACTCATCACCAGCTTCGTTCTGTTCTCCTTCTAGTATGTGGTTCAACAACTGTTAATGAGGGAACATGACAACGGGAAAGTATTGTGTGTAGACATTTTCAGTAGCTTCCAACTCAAACTCAAGAACCACCCCACATAGCATGGTAAGAGGGGCAAATTCTCTATTGAAAGCCTTGGCAAAAACAAATAAACAAATAAATTACCCCAAGAAAGTTGTAACTGTGGCGATGCGGGGGCAGTATAGGAGGGTTTTTGTAAATCTGGTTAAATTACACACTGACTGAAATTGTTGCCAACAACACCACCTGGGGAATTTCACCCCAGGAAGTATTTTTAAATCAAAGTCAACGTTAAGGCACAAACATACATTTTACTCAAAGGCAGACGAGACACGATTCCACTTTTAAAAGAGAGCATATGCTTTATTACAAAAAACAATAAAACACCGTTCAAATAAAAAGGGGAACTACACTGTAAAAGATTGTCATGTAGATTAACAGTAAAATACTGGCAGCAGGGTTGCCAGTATTTTACTGTTAATTTTACAGTTCTCCTACTGTAATCAACTCTACAGTATGTTACTGTAATAATTCCATTCACTGAATTACAGTACATTGCTGTATTTTCTTGATATTACAGTAGATTACTGGCAGCAGGGTTGCCAGTAAATTACCGTTTTTGCTAGTTTGCTTACTGTTATAATATGTACTAAAACACAGTACAGTATAGTGCTGTGTTCTGTTGAATTTACAGTATAATCGTGGCAGGGTCTACAATATTTTTTGTTTTCCAAATTAGCAATGGAATTTCACCATAATCCCAAATACAGTACCATGTAGTCATTTTTCTAACAAGAGCCTATTACTGGCAGTATTGAAGACAGCTAATCACTATGAAATAAGCACTGTCTTTACTGTAACCTTGATTAGCAATTTCAGTGTGATATATGCAACATATAATGAATGACTTAGTAAACTAAATGCAGAAATAAAAAAATCTATGGAAAAAAAGAGACTTAGAAAATATCCCAAGATTTATTTTAAAAGGCAACACCAACTGAAATACTTTATTTGTTCATACAAACCGTTTTTTTTTTTCCAATACATAAATTTCAGGAATTCTAACAGAACATTTGCTGATCAAATATGATAACACTAATAAACTTTTTAATAAATGATGCATGGGAATGATGTATCACAACTGTATCACTACCTTTTTCATACAAAATGCAAAATTTTTCAGTGGGACTGAAAAATAACAGCAATCCATCCATCCATCCATCCATTATCTTCCGCTTATCCGGGGCCGGGTTGCGGGGGGAGCAGTCTGAGCAGGGACGCCCAGACTTCCCTCTCCCCGGACACTTCCTCCAACTCTTCCGGGGGGATCCCGAGGCGTTCCCAGGCCAGCCGAGTGACGTAGTCACCCCAGCGTGTCCTGGGTCTTCCCCGGGGCCTCCTCCCGGTGGGACATGCCTGGAACACCTCCCTAGGGAGGCGTCCAGGGGGCATCCGATAGAGATGCCCGAGCCACCTCAGCTGACTCCTCTCGATGCGGAGGAGCAGCGACTCTACTCTGAGCTCCTCCCGGGTGACAGAGCTCCTCACCCTATCTCTAAGGGAGCGCTCCGCCACCCTGCGGAGGAAACTCATTTCAGCCGCTTGTATCCGGGACCTCGTTCTTTCGGTCATGACCCAAAGTTCATGACCATAGGTGAGGGTAGGAACGTAGATTGACCGGTAAATCGAGAGCTTCGCCTTTCGGCTCAGCTCCTTCTTTACCACGACAGACCGATACAGCGACCGCATTACTGCAGCCGCTGCACCGATCCGCCTGTCAATCTCACGTTCCATCCTTCCCTCACTCGTGAACAGGATCCCAAGATACTTAAACTCCTCCACTTGAGGCAGGAACTCTCCTCCAACCTGAAGGGAGCAAGCCACCTTTTTCCGGTCGAGAACCATGGCCTCGGACTTGGAGGTGCTAACTCTCATCCCAGCTGCTTCACACTCGGCTGCGAACCGCCCCAGCGCATGCTGAAGGTCCTGGCTCGAGGAAGCCAACAAGACAACATCATCCGCGAAAAGCAGAGACGAAATCTGCCGGCCCCCGAACCGAACCCCCTCCGGCCCCTGGCTGCGCCTAGAAATCCTGTCCATAAAAATGATGAACAGAACCGGTGACATAGGGCAGCCCTGCCGGAGTCCAACATGCACTGGGAACAGGTCCGACTTACTGCCGGCAATGCGGACCAAGCTCCTGCTCCGGTTGTACAGGGACTGTACAGCCCTCAACAGAGGGCCTCCAACCCCATACTCCTGGAGCACCTTCCACAGAATGACGCGAGGGACACGGTCGAATGCCTTCTCCAAGTCCACGAAGCACATGTGGACTGTTTGGGCAAACTCCCATGAACCCTCAAGCACCCTGTGGAGGGTATAGAGCTGGTCCAGTGTTCCACGGCCAGGACGAAAACCGCATTGTTCCTCTTGAATCCGGGGTTCGACTATCGGCCGGATTCTCCTCTCCAGTACCCTGGAATAGACTTTACCAGGGAGGCTGAGGAGTGTGATCCCCCGATAGTTGGAACACACCCTCCGGTCCCCCTTTTTAAAAAGAGGGACCACCACCCCAGTCTGCCAGTCCAGAGGCACTGTCCCCGTCTGCCACGCGATGCTGCAGAGGCGTGTCAACCAAGACAGTCCTACAACATCCAGAGACTTGAGGTACTCAGGGCGGATCTCATCCACCCCCGGCGCTTTGCCACCGAGGAGCTTGCGAACTGCCTCAGTGACTTCAGCCCCGGTGATGAATGAATCGACCTCCAAGTCCCCAGTCTCTGCTTCCTCTACGGAAG
The DNA here is from genome assembly GCF_039877785.1 of Chaetodon trifascialis. Taxonomy (NCBI): domain Eukaryota; kingdom Metazoa; phylum Chordata; class Actinopteri; order Chaetodontiformes; family Chaetodontidae; genus Chaetodon; species Chaetodon trifascialis. Next base: position 30,511,581 of record NC_092058.1, on the reverse strand, counting down.
ACATGACAGAGGGATTGAGGAGATCCTCGAAGTATTCCTTCCACCGCCCGACAATATCCCCAGTCGAGGTCAACAGCTCCCCACCTCCACTGTAAACAGTGTTGACAGAAAGCTGCTTCCCCCTCCTGAGGCGCCGAACGGTTTGCCAGAATTTCCTCGAGGCCAACCGGTAGTCCTCCTCCATGGCCTCCCCGAACTCCTCCCAGACCCGAGTTTTTGCTTCTACAACCGCCCGAGCTGCCGCACGCTTGGTCTGCCGGTACCCATCCGCTGCCTCAGGAGTCCTATGAGCCAACCAGGCCCGATAGGACTCCTTCTTCAGCTTGACGGCATCCCTTACTTCCGGTGTCCACCACCGGGTTCGGGGGTTGCCGCCACGACAGGCACCGCCGACTTTACGGCCACAGCTATGGACGGCTGCATCAACAATGGAAGTGGAGAACATGGTCCATTCGGACTCAATGTCTCCAACCTCCCTCGGGATCTGGTTGAAGCTCTCCCGGAGGTGGGAGTTGAAAACTTCCCTGACAGCGGGTTCCGCCAGACGTTCCCAACAGACCCTCACGGTACGTTTGGGTCTGCCAAGTCTGTCCCGCTTCTTCCCCTGCCAGCGAATCCAACTCACCACCAGGTGGTGATCAGTTGACAGCTCAGCCCCTCTCTTTACCCGAGTGTCCAAGACATACCGCCGAAGGTCAGATGATACGACTACAAAGTCGATCATTGACCTCCGGCCTAGGGTGTCCTGGTGCCACGTGCACTGATGGACACCCTTATGCTCGAACATGGTGTTCGTTATGGACAAACTGTGACTAGCACAGAAATCCAATAACAGAACACCACTCGGGTTCAGATCGGGGAGGCCGTTCCTCCCAATCACTCCCCTCCAGGTGTCACTGTCGCTGCCCACGTGAGCATTGAAGTCTCCCAGCAGAACAATGGAGTCCCCGGTTGGAGCACTTTCCAGTACCCCTCCCAGGGACTCCAAGAAGGCCGGGTACTCTACGCTACTGTTCGGCCCGTAGGCCGAAACAATAGTGAGAGACCTATCCCCAACCCGAAGGCGCAGGGAAGCGACCCTCTCGCTCAGCGGGGAGAACTCCAACACATGGCGGCTGAGCTGGGGGGCTATAAGCAAGCCCACACCAGCTCGCCGCCTCTCACCGCGGGCAACTCCAGAGTAGAAGAGAGTCCAGCCTCTCTCAAGGAGTTGGGTTCCTGAGCCCAGACTGTGCGTGGAGGTGAGCCCGACTATCTCTAGCCGGTACCGCTCAACCTCCCGCACTAGCTCAGGCTCTTTCCCCCACAGTGAGGTGACATTCCATGTCCCCATAGCCAGAGTCGTTGTCCAGGATTTGGGTCGTCGGGGCCCCCGCCCACGACTGCTACCCATTCCACATAGCACCGGCCCCTTCTGATCCTTCCTGCGGGTGGTGGGCCTACGGGAAGGCGGGCCCACGTTGCTCCTTCGGGCTGTGCCCGGCCGGGTCCCGTGGGCAAAGACCCGGCCACCAGGCGCTCGCCTGCGAGCCCCAACCCCAGGCCTGGCTCCAGGGCGGGGCCCCGGTGACGCCAATCCGGGCGACGTACGCTTCCTTGCTTTAATTTCTTTCATAAGGGGCTTCTTGAACTGCTCTTAGTCTGACCCGTCACCTAGAACCTGTTTGCCTTGGGAGACCCTACCAGGGGCATTAAGCCCCGGACAACATAGCCTCTAGGATCATTCGGGTACTCAAACTCCTCCACCACGATAAGGTGGCAGTTCAAGGAGGAGTAACAGCAATCCAACAAATGGAATCTAGAACTTCCACCTTCACACAAACTGAAATACATGAAAAAGTTTTGTGGTTACTTCTATCCATATTGCCCAGCCCCATTACACACATTTACCTCATATATGCCTGGGTAGAGAGCTTTTACTGACCTATATGAAATTCCACTCAAAGTCAGTAAATTTTAGTCAAATAATAATAATTTTGTAGCCTTTTTCGACCGGCCATCGAAGAGACTATCAATTTTGTTACTATCAGTCTAAAATAATCCTTCACGGACGCAACCGAACCAAACCCTGCAGCCAGCTGTTGATCCTTGGTCCGGCTAACAACCGTCCGGAGCCATCCCTCATCTGTAACCGACACTCTAGAACCAGTTCCAGAGACGTCACCGTCCAACATCAACTCTCCACCTTGGTGCGCTTGGCCTTCACCAGACCACTGAGCAGATCGAGCCAAGGACGACCATCTGGGCATCTTTGAGTTAGTTCGGAGCAGAGCACAACGGGATGCCATCAGTCAAGTAGGCATGCTAAGCAGGTTTGAATAAGAGTTGGTCCGTGAGGTTAAGAGACGGTCAATTTGTCCAAATTCTCTCCATTAATCGTTTATTCCCTTAACTCTACGTTCGCGTCCCCATTATTCCCTTTCAACTACCTCTCACTATCGCCAATTTATTTACCATTGTGTTGCCATAAGTTTCTTGTGTGTTCTGTCATATCACCTCCCATCTTCTGTCTTATTATTCATGATACATCACTCATTATCCATAATTCTGCTTAATAAATGATATTTTGATATAAGTCCTGGTTAGACGGTGTCCTTTTGAACTGAATATATACGATCCCTGTATCCAGAGTTTACACTTCAGATTATCAGACTGGTTTATCGTTAAGTTCATTCGTTAGTATTTTATCAGCGTTATAGCAGTTAATTTCTGCAGTCCTTCTTAGCTGAGGAAGGTGGTGCCCCGTTATTTTATCAACGAATGCAACATCAAATTAAGGTAGTACACACTACATCTGTAAAATATGTCAATTCACTCAATATGTACCAAGCAGTATTAGACGAGGAGTTGGGGGTAGGGTGAGGTGTCTTCCCAACATCAGCCACTGTGGCAGAACTCTGTAGCACATAGACAATATAATTGTAATGAGAATATTAGTTTCATAATATGATTATTAAGATGGCAACAATTCAATGCAATAAATATGAAGAAAGAGAAGAAACAAACTTACATCTGCAAGAAGGATGAGCTCATTTGTAATCTCGCTGAAGTGGGCCATCAGCAGCTGGGCAACATAGAGCGTCACCTCAGTGTTCTCACCTTGGGAGAGGACAGCCTGGACATCTTTTTTGGTAGATTTGCTCTGGAAGGATTCTATGATCAAGCTCCAGGAGAAGTAGCACATTAAGGTCTGTGAGAAGCTCAAAATGAGCATAGATGCACCTCTGATTGAAGAGGTAAGGCCATTTGCTTCTTATATCTTCAATGGCAGGAGCTGGAATTGCATTTATATGTTGACGCAGTAGACAGAATGTGGTCTTCATAAGACTACAGACCTCTGCTCTTTTAACCCCACCTGCACCTTCCTGTCTATAGATCTCAGTGTCACCCGTCTCACCTGGTGGGAGATCTGGCTGAAATCTAGTACATGTAGTATGTGTCAGTGGGCCCCCTCTTGCGCCCAGAGCTGGATCCAGAGCACCTTGAGACTCGGTGGCGTGCAAAGCTGCTGTCACGATTTAAATTCTCAATACGAGTTTTCACCTGAATAAGGAGTGAAGTATGACCGCCTGCCATAAGTGAGCCATCTGCAAAAACATCAGCAAAACTCTTGGGGTACTGCCTCACAATATTTCGACAAACTGTGAGACACTGGGAACGGGTTGGATTAGCTTCATATTTCCTCATTTCATCTACCAGCACTCTCACCATCTGCCGCCGCTCGGCAGGGGTTGGTCTTTTCCCAATGGCAATGGTTGAATGGATTTCCAGTGGCATGTTATCCCATGGCACTTTGAATGTTTCTGGCCATGTTTTGGATATCTGGGATGGAAACCCTCTATTGTTTGGGCTGCTCAATTCTGACGATGACGTTGATGGCAAGGATGATGGGCTGGATAGTGGTGAAGTGCTTTCTAGTGGTGATGGGCTAGAGAGTGGTGTGGGGCTTTGCATCACCGTGAGATCTAAAGTGATTATCTCTGTCTCTAAAACAAAGGAAAACAACACATTAGTGAATGGTTGTTAAAAGACAGCACACTGACAAAGTGGCTTGTAGAATAAAAAAAATTCTGCACACAGCCCCAAATTTACCAGTGTTAGCTGGTGGCAAAGTTTTTTTCATGTTTACATTACCTGATTTAAATGCATCAAAAAGCTTACGGAGCTGAATAACAGGTAAGAGGTCAGCCAAGTTTTCCTGCTGTACATATTTCAAGTCTTCCTTTGATTCTAAGCCAGAGCACTGAAGCCTAGAAATTAGTTGCAATTGAGTCTCTTCAGAAAGGTTTGGCAACACCCTGATGATGATGCCCTTGATTTCTTCATCTAAAGCAGATATTGACCTACAATGAGAGCAAAGAATGGTGGAGAACTATTAGTGCCATGCCATCCACAATGTATTCAGGCAAGGGATGTGTGTCAGGCAATGAACTCCTATGTCAGGGAGACGCACAGCCAGATATTTCTCAGAAATAAAATGTACTGCTGAATCTCTATGGATGAGTATTACTCTGATTTTTCCTACCATGAGCCCCTCCTCACCATTATCAATCACACTAAACATGTTCTTTTTGTATTTTGTACCCTTCACAATCACTTCATGGGCTATAAGAGTGCTTTTTGGATCAAAAGTATGATGTGCAACTGATTCTCTGATGTTGTGATTGTAGTCCCCTAAGAAAAACTCTGTACCCTTCTCTACTACAACTGCTGGTGGGAAGAAGTTGCCAGCACAAGCCTGAAGAAGTTGATGCTTCTCTGCAAGTGTTGAGGAAAGGTTCTTAAAGTTATGCAGCTTCCTTGCACACTGTTTAAAATATGTATGCTTGCTCTCAAATCGTAGTGTCCACAGACGAAGGAGTGGCCCAAACTGCAAAATAAGCTCTGGATAATGTGAGATATAATGATGCTTGGGCTTCATTGGGTGATCAGGAAAGACATGCTGTCTGAAATAAATTTATTCATCAATAAGAACTTTTAAATAGCCTATTTGGCCAGTTGAAATGGCTGGTGCACAGATCAACTCCACAATCTCTCGGAGTTGCAAAATCAGTTGCCACACTTCATTATGATCTGGACTTCTTATTTTCTCTGCAATAAAGACCGGCAACATTCTGAGTAAACACCAGTTTTGCACAGCATGCCCACCAAGCTTGTCACTCTCCAGATTAACCTCACAAGGCTTATCATTGGCATCATTTCCAAGATAATGGAACTGGTTTATTCATTGATTTAACTCAAGGTAAGTAAACTGTTTGTCTACTCTGACAAGATGCTTTATGTACAGTGCCAGATCAGATGACACAATCCCTTCAAAAAGATCATGGCCAAGACAGGGAGGTAATCCTGGCTGACATACATGAAAGTAAGTCAGCTCGTTGAACACAGAGTCAAATTTGACACCTCCGCTAACCCCATCATTGCTCTGAGCATGATCTCTGTATGACTGTGTGGTCCGGTTAGTACCTCTAGAAAGAGGATGTTTCTCATTCGTTTTTCTGTCAATTTCACAATATCTGCAAAAATGCTGACTCTTGCTGAAATTCTCAACAAAGCCTCCAATGCTGTGCGAACCTAGGTTGTCACCTGCAATGGCGCACAAGGTTCCTTTGCAGACTGTTCCGTCAGGCAAGTCAATGCCACTGACCTCAAGATTTTTCAGGTCTTTGACAAGGGGGCCCATGACTAAATCTTGACCAAAGTATTTGAAATCCTCTTCTTTACAGAGAAGGACAAGTTGCATATGATCAGTGCTTGACCTGTTCTGTGGCAAAATGTCTGCAAGAGTGAGATGAGTGAGTGACTGCAAGTATCTTGTGTTTTTTCTTGCCAGACCCAAGAGGGTTTACTACTTCAAAGGAATCTTGATATAGAATCAAACCAAGTGATGAGACTTCTGTCTTGAACAACAAATTTTCCCTTATATTACTGCCATCCCATACATCTCGAAGAACATCTTTAGATGGGACACGGGAGTGTACTTGACTGTACTGCTCTCTCACTGACTCACACTGAAAGAGAGATTCTATTGTTTGTTTGTTGATTGGGGCATATTGAGTAAAACATTCTTTGCCTGCCTCATTCTGTCCCAAGCAAATGGGCACTGGCTCAACATAATTAAAGGTATTTTTGAACACATTTTTTCTTCTTTGGTCAGTTGTCAGTGTCTCTGTATTGCAAGCCCTCAAGAGATCTTCAGTTTTTAGGACATCAATTACTGTGCTAATGTCAGCTTCTGGGACCCCAAGTGCAACCAGTTTTTCTTTCAGTTTGAAAAGTAAGTGTGACTGGCTGATATCATGTATTTCTTGAAAATCTTAAAGAATTACCTGAATAACAGAAGATGGAAGCAACAACTTAGCGTGCAGTTTAAGGTAAAACAGGGCTAAATTTTACAAAAACTGCGTAGCATCGGCATTTTCTGGACAGACATCTGATTGCTCACCACTTACATCACTGGAAGCACTACGGCCCATATCAGACTGTTCATCCCTTTCATTACTGTCATGCGAAGTACTTGGCTTTACAACTGAATCCCTGACAACAGAGTTAACCAGGACATCCTCAGAACTGTTTCTGTGTTTTCTAGACATATGTGACGTGAATGTTGATAACACTCGAAACTGCTTCTCACATTGTCTAAATGGACAAGAAACAATTTCCCCCTCTTTAATATGCATTTTCAGATGAGAGAAAAAAATCGTCAAGTTCTCACAAGTGATACTGCAAAAGTCAACATGACACGTTAGCTCAGTTGCACCACATAACCTTGGCCTAACAACAGGTTCATTGACTTTATGATGTCTGTAATCATGGGATTTAAATTCTGCAAATTTTTGGAATGCCCTTTTGCAGTCAGGCAAGGCAAATTTGAAAACTGAGTTTGGGATATTCCTATGAATTCTTGTGTGCCTTACATATGCCAATACAATGGTACATTCAGTAGCACAGACCTGGCATGGAAACATTTTGATAGTTTTAGCTCAGTGTGTTATATCGCAACTAAATAGCAACAGTGATGATAAAAAATGGCTTCGGCAGGAGAGTATCAAGTGGACTGATTGCCTACTGCATTATAAGCACTGACTAATACAGGCCTGTGAAACAAAAAGGGCAAAGCCAAAGAGCCAAAGAGAAATTGTTGGTCACAAAGTTAGTGTCACTTTCCATATTCTTAATTTATCATTATTGGTTCTTGATTGATTCAAAACTATCTGTCTATCTGGTATAACTTGCTCTGCTAAAGTTAGTTTACAACTGATATTACCCATTCATGTGGAAATGCACAGAAAAAAAGGAAAACATCCTCAACTAAAAGTAAAATAGTGCTTCTAGCCACAAACCAACTGAACAAACAAAAAACAGTATGACTAACTTATTTGAACTATTCAGAAAGTGATCTCACCTACAAAATAATGATTAAAAAAACACTGTCCAGTCACAGCATGGCAAGTTAAGAGGACCACATGAGAGCACTGCATGCTAGTTTATGTTATCAGTCGCAGTTTGTGTAAGGATAGAAAGATAATAGTATGCAGGGACAAACTGGGACTGAAAAACAGCCTTGAACTCTTACCCAGACCAGCCAGTTTAAGTGGAATACTCACTTAAAAATGGAGGAGACACCTCACATATCTCTCTGGCTGCTGTAGAAAACAGTCACCTGAAAGCACATAACAATTCATATAAACCATGATAAAACAGATACTAAATAGACTGATTTATACAGATTAAGTAGAATACTCACTTAAAGATGGAGAACACACCTCATATATCTCTCTGGCTGTACAAAATAAAACAGTTACCTGAAAGCACATAAAACAGTGTACGTCAGGATTAGAGCTGGACAATTTGGAGAAAACATCTAAGTGCAATTTTTCTGACTAATTTTTAGATTAGGTGTGTGACTTCATTTAATACCACAGACCATACAGCAGTCTAATGTGAACACAAATCTGTTACTATGACATAATACCCTAATTTTTCTAACCCATTTCAACATTGGCATTATTTTGGACTATTACATGGCATTGTCAACTGCTCGATCCTGACTGGTCAATTACAACATTCTACAGTCTGTTATTTCTGTATAGCCAACTGTTGCTATGAATAGCAGACCGTTGCTATGGACGCTTCTGATCGACTCTGGTGGATCACATCCTGTCATATCAATCCGCAGAAAGATGTCTACACCCTGCATCAAGAAACCCGTGCTTTTCTTTTGATCCATCATGAAAAAAAGGAATATTTTTCCCTATCAATTTTAATACATTTAGAGAGAACAAAACTTTGGATTCATGGTTAATGGTTGACCAGTCCCCAGTGAGGAAAAGGAAAGGAGAAGAAAACAGCACAGAGAAAGAGAGGTGAAAAGACACAAGGAGCTGGACAACAAGGAAACTGACAAAATTGAAGAAGACAAACATGAAGTAAATACTAAAATGGAACATGGTATGGCCCATGACTGAAATGTTCAATTATAATGCTAAGTGGGCACATCTTCATCATGGAGTAGCCGTTGCTAAGGACCAGTGGCGGCTGATGAATTTTTGTCTTGGGGGGGTGCACTTAATTTACCAAACCAAAGTCGGCAACGTCAGACCACAAGAATTGATGTATATTGTGTTTACAACCATTCGATGTGCTATTACTATGTGTCACTACTAGGGTAAAAAAAAACAAAACAGCAAATACATACACATGAAACCAACAAACACTGCACATTAAAAAAAACAAAAACAAAAAAAACAATCAAACCATCAGGCTTAAAGCCCAAAGCGCTTCTATTAGCTAACATTTGTATTAACAAACTTAAATGACAATGAAAACACAGCAAATCATCATATTTAACACTATCAATAAGACTGCTGTCTGATTAAGACATCCAGCCAGTCAGGTCCAAGCTCCTTCACTCTCAGTTTCTCCTACAGTGTTCTCCTCTCAAACGGCGCTGTTTTCAGTGACTTCACTGAATTGTCTCTCTCCATTTTCGGCTCTCTCTAATGATCTTGTTTGCTAATTACTCCCACACTGTGCGCTCAACGTTACTCGCTTGGCGGTTTAAATTACAGGCTTGCGGGTGAACAAACCGCTTGCTCTCTGCTGCCCCCCCATGGCTGGTGTAAAAGCGATCAGCCTGACCGTGGAAAATTTATGTTGTTGTTGTTAGCACAACTGTACTTTCATACTGGAATAATTCCTCATTAACAATCTGCAATTCAGTAGTAATTTTACATTAAGGTTTCAGACATACTGATAAACCTGTTGCAGCGTGTTAAATCATGTTGGTAGGAGTTTCAGACGCAGCCAGTTACTTAGGATGTCAAAGAAGTTGTCAACGACTTAATTTAGCGGAACGTTTAGGTATTAAGTTACCCTGTTTATGTGCTGGGTACAGACAAGCTAACATTAGCTGCAGATGCTGCTGTGGAGGACGTTGATACTGTGCATTCATTAGCTTTTAGATAAACTGTAATTTGTGTTTATTGCCTTCGCCATATTACATAGACATGAACGCGTGCTTCCTGAATCGAATTTTGAAAAATTGCGGCCGCTTTCGGGTCCATAGTACTTACTTACTATTGAAAAACGGCAAGCCGCCCATAAATATTTTTATTTTTTTCCCGTATAGTACTGTTTTAATGGACAACAGTATGTTACTGTCAGAATTTGGCTGTTTTCTTACAGCAATTTGTTACAGTGTAATTTAAAGCTGAAGCTTACCGAGGTGTAGGGGCTAATGATTGGTGCGGAGAAACCCAACCAAAAATATAAGTATCCAGACACTTGTGACAGTCACACATGCACACACTCTGTGAGGAGACCCAGAACCCAGGGGAGCACAGCACATGAGAAGGGGGGGATCCTGCCACCAGATCACCAGCACCACTACCGGACCTCAGCAACTAAAAGAGAAAAATACAAATAAACAGAACACCCAAAATCTAAACAAAACAGGCAGTTGGCAAGCAATATAAATCATAATCAAATTAATAAAGGAATGAAGACAAATACTGAAAAGAATCCTCTGTCCAAACAAAATATCAAAATCAAAGAAATTAACAACTCAGATCAATGGGCAGCGTAAACTGAATGAACTAAATAATGAAAAACAAAAGTAATCAAATATAAAGGGATTTAACCCCACTACTCAGTTAACTGTGCGTTAAAGATGGATGGATAAATGCCTGATAAAAATTAGTGCAAAGACTCCACACCCCAGATGCACACCAAGCATGTACTAGGGCCGTCTTTAAGCAAAGCACAAACAAAGAAAAAGAGCCACACAAAGCAGGAGAAAAAGCAAAAACAAAACAAAAAGCACAGCAGCGCAGCAGAAAAAGCAGCAAAAAGCAAACAAAGCAACAAACAAAAGAAGAAAAAACAGCAAAAAGCAAACAAAACAAAGCAACAAACAAAAGAAGAAAAAGCAGCAAAAAGCAAACAAAACAAAGCCACAAAGAAAACAAGAAAAAGCAGCAAAAAGAAAACAAAATAAAACAAAAAGTAAACACGATAAAGCAACAAAAAGAAACAAAGCAAAACAAAACAAGAAAAAGCAGCAAAAAGCAAACAAAACAAAGCAACAACAAGCAAACAAAACAAAGTAACAAAAAGCAGCAGTGGTCCCTTGTAGCTGGTGGCGATGTGTCGCATTGAAACCAGCCGCGAAAGTCAGCTGATGCTGACATCACTCACGCGCCATTAGCTGTGGAATCAGTTAGTGGGGTCGGCTAGGCATGACACACCAGAGAGAGGGGGAGGGAGTGTGCTGCGCAGCTACCGGCGTCTACCTACAATAATGTTATTGTTAGCCGAGGTCATTATCAGCTGTTAATAGGCAGAGAGGGAGACACTTACCACAGCAGGCCATTTAGGTGGCACACACACACACACACACACACACACACTGGAGTCTGGAGGCACCAAGTCAGCCGCTCTGCAGTGCAGCATAAAATCATTTGCTCCCTGCCACAAGAGCCGAAAGCAGAAGGTGAGCAGACAAGCCCTGTTACCTGTCCAAAGCAAAAGTTCCGGCCCGGAAGTGACGTCGCCAGTTGGGGAGCAGTGAGAGAGAGAACTCGCAGGTGGGGCCAAGATGAAACGGCGATGAACTTCCAGCGCCGTACGAGCGGCAGCCTTTTACAGCAGCTCGCTAGACTCTTAGGAGTTTTTCTTATCTTTTTGTTTTTCTCGTGTACCTTTTTTTTATTCTTTTAATTTAACGTGTTTTTAAATATCTGGCGCATCAGAGACACTAAACACGGCAACTCTGGCGCTACTTTGAGACCACCTTTACAACCTGTGCAACTTTTGCCGCGTCTGTGGGTCCGTGAGAGACAATGGCTCCCATTGTTTACAGCAGGGATCAGCTGCTGGCCCTGCATAACACAGCTGTGCGGCCGGAGGAGCGACCTGATGTCCCCCGTGAGATAAGGAGGAGGATGCGGGGGTGCCATGCAGGGATTAAACGTCGCGACAGGAGGAGAGCTTACAGACTGACTCTCCCATCCATCATCATGGGGACTACCTGGTTGATAGTGCTACAGGATCGTTGCGTATGACACTTGACTCTGTTGCTCCCCTAAAAAAGAAGAAAATTAAACAGAGGAGGTTAGCTCCATGGTATACTCCTCAAACCCGCAAATTAAAGCAAACTTCATGGAAAATAGAAAGGAAATGGCGTTCTACCAATTTGGAAGAATTTCGGTCCGCCTGGCAAGACAGTCTTAAAATATACAGGAAAGCCCTCCGCAGTGCCAGGGCAGCCTATTACTCTGCACTAATAGAGGAAAATAAGAACAATCCCAGGTTTCTCTTCAGCACTGTAGCCAGGCTGACAGAGAGCCATAATTCTATTGAACCATGTATTCCTTTAGCTCTGAACAGTAATGACTTCATGAGCTTCTTTAATGATAAAATTCTAACTATTAGAGATAGAATTCATCGACTCCTGCAGTTAACAGGTACTGTTTTGTCTTCAAACGCAGAAATCGTAGAAACTGTTACTCAGTCTGTCGCAGTTTTAGACTGTTTTACTCCTGTTGACCTTCACCAACTAATTTCAATAATTTCATCATCAAAATCATCTACCTGTATTTTAGATCCTATCCCGACTAAGCTGTTTAAAGAAGTATTACCTCTAATTGACTCTTCAGTTTTAGACATGATCAATCTCTCTTTATCAACAGGCTACGTACCACAGTCCTTTAAAGTAGCTGTGATAAAACCGCTACTGAAAAAGCCTACTCTTGATCCAGGGGTTTTAGCCAACTATAGACCGATATCCAACCTTCCCTTTCTCTCAAAAACTCTTGAGAAAGCAGTTGCCAATCAGCTGTGCGACTTTCTAAACAATAATAGTTTATTCGAGGATTTCCAGTCAGGATTTAGAGTGCATCATAGCACAGAGACAGCACTGGTTAAAGTTACAAATGACCTTCTAATTGCATCTGATAAAGGATTTGTCTCTGTACTAGTCTTACTGGATCTTAGTGCTGCATTTGACACCATTGACCATGGCATCCTATTGCAGACACTGGAACATTTCATTGGCATTAAGGGAACTGCGCTAAGCTGGTTTAAATCCTACTTGTCAGATCGCTCTCAGTTTGTACGCATTAATGACGACTCCTCTGTGCTCACTAAAGTCAGCTATGGAGTTCTGCAGGGTTCTGTGCTTGGACCAATTCTATTCACCTTATATATGCTTCCTTTAGGTAAGATTATCAGGAAGCACTCAATAAATTTTCATTGCTATGCAGATGATACCCAGCTATATTTATCAATGAAACCGGAAGAAACCAGTCAGTTAACTAGACTACAAGCATGTCTTCATGACATAAAGACCTGGATGACCTGCAATTTTCTGATGCTAAACTCGGACAAAACTGAAGTTATAGTAGTAGGCCCTAAACATCTTAGAAAGTCACTTTCTGATGACATAGCAGCTATGGATGGCATTGCGCTGGCCTCCAGCACCACTGTAAAGAATCTGGGAGTCATCTTTGACCAAGACATGTCCTTTCACTCCCATGTTAAACAAATTTCAAGGACTGCCTTTTTTCACCTACGTAATATCGCAAAAATCAGGCATATTTTGTCTCAAAATGATGCAGAAAAACTAGTCCATGCATTCGTAACTTCCAGGCTGGATTATTGCAATTCCTTACTATCAGGCTGCCCAAATTCGTTGCTGAATATTCTCCAGTTGCTCCAGAACGCTGCAGCACGTGTTCTGACAAAAACCAGGAAGCGAGATCATATTTCTCCAATACTCGCCACTTTGCACTGGCTCCCTGTAAAGTTTAGAATAGAGTTTAAAATTCTCCTCCTCACTTACAAAGCCATAAATGGCCAGGCACCTTCTTATCTTAAAGAGCTCATAGTACCTTATTGCCCTACTCGAACACCGCGTTCCCAGAATGCAGGTCTACTTATGGTTCCTAAAGTCTCAAAAAGCAGAACAGGAGTCAGAGCATTTAGCTATCAAGCTCCTCTCCTGTGGAACCATCTTCCAGTCTTTGTCCGGGAGGCAGACACTGTCTCTACATTTAAGAGTAGGCTTAAAACTTTCCTTTTTGATAAAGCTTATAGTTAGGGCTGGCTCAGGCTTGTCCTGGACCAGCCCCTAGTTATGCTGCTATAGGATTAGACTGTCGGGGGACATCCAAAGATACACCGAGCTTCTCTGTCCTTCTTTCCCTCTCCATCCGCACGCTCTCATGTCCTACCATGGCGTGTTACTAACTTAGCTCCTTCCCCGGAGTCTCTGTGCTTTGTCGTCTTGCAGGTTCCCATGGACAGTGGCTGAATCTGGATTGTGGATTTCAGCTGCGTCTCCTGCCTTGGCCCTGCCTGCATGTCTGTCTCTCTGTCTCTCTCTCTCTCTCTCTCTGACTGCATTTCTGTCTGTCTGTCTGTCTGTCTGTCTGTCTGTCTGTCTGTCTGTCTGTCTGTCTGTCTGTCTGTCTCACTCTCCCTCTCTTGCTCTTCCTCTCTCACCCAACCGGTCGAGGCAGATGGCCGCCCACCCAGAGTCTGGTTCTGCTCAAGGTTTCTGCCTGTTAAAAGGAAGTTTTTCCTCGCCACTGTCGCCAAGTGCTTGCTCATGGGGGAACTGTTGGTTTCTTTGTAGATAAAAGAGCTTGGTCTGTACCAGCTCTATATGGAAAGTGTCCTGAGACAACTTCTGTTGTGATTTGGCGCTATACAAATAAAATTGAAATTGAATTGAAATTGAATGTAAGATCTCTCCCCAACAAGATGGATGAGCTGGCAGCACTGACCCGACATGAACAGGATTACCAACGGTGCAGTTTGCTACTGTTCACGGAGACTTGGCTGGGAATGCAGCACACAGAAGCGACTGTAGCGCTGGATGGATTTTCACTCGTGCGGGCGGACCGGACAGAGAAGAGCGGTAAGAGGAAATGAGGAGGGCTGGCAGTGTTTGTGAACGATAGATGGTGTAACTCCAGGCGCATCACTATCAAAGGGCAGCACTGCTGCCCGGACATTGAGCTGTTAGCTGTTAGTCTGAAGCCATATTATCTGCCGCGGGAGTTCTCACACGCCATAGTGGTGGCTGTGTATATTCCTCCCTCCGCTAACGCCGAAGCAGCCTGTGACGTCATCAACTCCGTGGTCAGCAGGCTGCAGACTCAGAAACCACAGGCCCTCTTACTGATCTCTGGGGATTTTAATCATGCCTCTCTGTCCTCCACTCTGCCCAAATTTATCCAATAAAAATAAGTCGAGGTCTTGATTTAGGGAGCTTTGCTTGTCTGATTGTGGCAATGACACAATGGTCGCTAATATTATATAATATATGGCAAATATACCAAAAGCAGAGTATTTATGAGGAGCATTTGTCAAAAATAAATCAAGAAGAGAGGATATCTCTGGGTATTTGGTATTAGGGCGGGTCGAACCATTTATCAATTGTGTGAGGTTAAATGTGTCACACGTAGATTTAAAACTATCAGAGACAAGAGACAACCAGTCCCAGTTAAAATCCCCAGACAGTAAAATCTCATAAAAATCAATGGATGATAATTGTTTACTCAGAGATGATAAGGCCTCGCTGCTTGCAGAGGGGGGGTCTATAACAACCTACATTGGTAATAAAATGGCCTTTAAGAAGTTCCAGTTTCATGGCTAGAAATTCAAATTGCTTGCTGAGTGATACTGATGAAAGGACAGTAGCGTGAAATTTCTTTTTTACATAGATAGCAACTCCACCGCCTTTTCTGGGACGGTCACAGCGAAAAACATTGTAACCATTAATTGCAATGACATTGTCAGAAATAGAATTGTTAAGCCAAGTCTCAGACAGGACAAGAATATCAGTGTCAGAGGATTTTGCCCAGATTTTCACCAAATCCAGTTTAGGAAGCAGACTTCTAACATTTAAGTGGATAACACCAAGCCCAGATCTATCTTTAAAGTCACATGGGGTGCTTAAACAATTTAAAACAGGGCCGGGGTTAGGTTTAATTTTCCTGAAAGTAGGAACAAAAGCATGATAAGATGTTTCTTTTTTTACTGACTTTTGTGTTTGCACCATTTGATTATTTATAATCATTTTTTGTTTGTTTGAGGTATAAAAATGGAATAAATGCAACCATTCATAAGGACTAAATAAATTAATTAAAAATGGTAGGGTCAAATACCCACCTGGGTTTTTTAAAAATGAGTTTGGTGGCATTTCAAGAGGGTTAAAATTTCCACCAGAACATTTGCGGAGGAATGAAATGTCCAGCACATTTTGGTCTCCATTTTTTCCATGCGCCTCCTGAGGATACGGCACTGTCAGTAGAAGCAATAGGAATGCTGCTGGAAACATGCTGAACTGAATGTAGAGCGCAGGAAATGCAGACAAAAGTCCAGCTCTGTTTGATATAGAAAAGTCCGCTCCAGGCTTTTTGTCTTCCCGAGTCAAACATGCCACTACGTGACGTGACATGTAAACAGGAAACAGCCCAGCGCAGCAGAGCTGTGGATAAAATAAATTAAAATCAAGATGAGCGACTGTCTCAGCGGGAATGAACTGACAAACAATGGTGTCAGAGATAAGAGAGGAGAAACTTTCCTTTATGCCGGGAGATCTGTGCCCATCACAATCAAGCATCAACGACATCAGGAACTCGGCAGGTCAACTGGCAACACTCCAGTTCCGTCATACGAGACTCCTTGATCCAGACAGATCGGTCCACAGAAACGGCAAGCAAGTATGTGTTGCCTCCCTAAGTGGCTAGCCAGGGAGGCAGCAAGTCCGTGGTCTTGCCTGTGGTGAGAATAAAAGTGCCGGTGTTACTTCACCGCAGCAGGATTTATTCTTCCTGTTTGCATGGAAATCCTAAATTTCAGGTATCAGCATCTCAACAGAATCATGAAATCTATTGGCCTGAGCTTCAGTCCCACTGTTGTATCAGATGGCCATTTTTATAGCATTGTCAACACAACAAAAATTCACATATTCATCTGCTTTCCAACACTCAGTTGTTCAGCACACACATTAAGTAAATACATTTTAATCAATAATCAGAGACCTTTTACCATGTTCTCTAACCCCTATCTTTTTATCATTATGAACTAATAAATGAATTTGTTTTTAACAATTACTTTTTAACCAACACATTCTTCAAAATAATGTAATTACCCTTTTAACATATATCTCATCTTCCTTTATCCATGTTGTCTCAAACCAATCATGAATAATATTATTTCCATTAACATATTTCCTCATTGTAACTTTACATTCACTTGAGCAATGATGCTGCATTTTGACTTGAGAATAGCATTTCCTGGTTTTGGCAATAACACACAAATATCCATTTGGCTACAGATAAAACCAGAAAAACACATATTGCATGAGAACAGATTCAGTAATAACGTGCAAGTCGTCTTTCTTCACACACTACTTTCCAGGTCCGCTCAGCATTAGCCAGTTAGCATACACGGCCATCTCTCAATTAACATCAAACTCTCTCTAAAACTCGTTGCTTCGGCTCGTATGTACACGACTAATCCTCGAATCACATGTTTAACTCTTCACACGTCATGTACACCTGATTACATGTATGTTTACCGACCTGTGGTGAGAATAAAAGGAGATACACGATGCTGGTGTTAACTTCATGGCAGCAGGATTTATTCTTCCTGTTTGCATGGAAATCCTATCCCACCACCAGCGCGATGTGCCACCAAGCGGCCTGAATGTGTCATAGCACTGTATTAGTGTGAATACAAGTGAATGATGAAACTAATGAAAATAAATGAAAAAGGATAATAAAAAAAATTATAGTAGGGATGTCTGTTCTTCTCATCTATTTTCTCCAACTATTTCTACTTTTTCCCCATTCTTTAACTGTTTCTTTTCCCACTTCTTTATCAGTTTCCAGCCCTCTACATATGCAGCACTTACAATCCAAGTGCAGAATGTTTCCGACAGGGCCAGTTCAGTTTGGTCATGATGTTTCAATAAGAACAATAAATCTGGGAGTCACAGCTGAGCTTAGCATGCTTCCTGCACACAGAGCTAGCTGGCTATCCGACCGTCCACTATCGAGACTTTAGATCAGTTAAGATCAGTTAAAAAAATAAAAAATAAAAAATCATCCAAGATTGCGTTGCATTGCATACCATTGAGCAACTGTACCATAGAAATTTTGATGAACAGACAACACTTGGAAACACTATATTAACATGATACTTAAACGAACAGGTGGACAGATGTGAACAGGTTGATACGTGCTGCTGCCATCTTGGATGTTACATGACAACATTACATTATATATTCTTAAGTCTTTGTGGGTAAAATGGGTTGAATCAAATCTCTTCCACCTCAAGCTCCTTTGCATGAAAAATTAAGCTTTTCTTAACAAATGCGGTTTGTGTGATTGCAATCAGTAAAGATCTTGAGGCCCAAGTCAAGGCTTTAAAAATGGAGAACACCAGGCTGCGCAACATGGCAGTTAAAGGTAACTATCTCTTTTAGATTAAAATGGGTATTCTTTTAGATTGTATAATCTGTGTCTACAGAAGTCAATTCTGATTTCAGACTTAACTACAGTATTTACAGGTAACCCACTGAGGAGCGAGGACCAGGCATAGAAGAGTGGGATCCACCTCATCTTTCGGATTGCAATCATTGTGGATGTATTACTTTATTATCTTTTACAGATGCAGTTGTTCAGCAACACCCAGGGGCAAAGCTTTCAGGCATGAGAGCGATTAACAAAAGGATCTGCGAATTAAGGCACCAGCAGAAGAAGAAGTCCATGGACAGCTGAAGGACTGGGCCTTGATAAGTTGGCATGTGTGCACTTCTTGATCTGTTTTTTTTCTTTTTTCTTTTTTTTTTTCCACTGAGGGATTGTTCTGTTTTTGTTACAATGAAGGGCAGTTGTTTTGTTTTAAAGTTGTTTTTTTTTTTAATTTATATTTTTTTTCCCATGTATTAGATTACATACAAATGTTGAAAACATGTCAAAAGACATGTTAAAAAAAAA
The DNA here is from genome assembly GCF_039877785.1 of Chaetodon trifascialis. NCBI lineage: Eukaryota > Metazoa > Chordata > Actinopteri > Chaetodontiformes > Chaetodontidae > Chaetodon > Chaetodon trifascialis. The sequence goes on along the minus strand of NC_092058.1, from coordinate 30,493,066 downwards.
GACTGTGTAGCCTGCTTACATGTAAAAGTACTAGTACAATATATAATTAGATATATTAATTAATATAAATAAGAATAATTTCTGTGTGAAGTTTGCATGTTCTTCCCGTGCATGTGTGGGTTCTCTCCGGGCACTCTGGCTTCCTCCCACTACATGCAGTTGGATAATCTTTATTATAATATATCCCAAATAACTCATGACACTCATAACAGCCAGTGGTTCTGAATATCGTGCCATCATAGAGCCAATGGTCAATATTTAGTCAATATTTTACGGCAGCCCCCTGACACTTCACAGCTGGAATCCAGATTCTTGATTCTTCTGCCAATAGCAAGCAGTTTAATTTATGATGTCACAACATTTCATACTGCCTCTGAAAGAGGGTGGGGGTGCCTCTGCTGCCAAGAGGCCAAATGGTTCGATCACATCTCCTACTTTAACCACATTACAGGAGCTATAAGTAATAGGGATCCTGTTTTTTATTCCAGGTTAATGATTACATAATGAGGTCCCCACTGTACAGAGGAGCATCTGCTACTCTTGGACAAACCAGGCCGACCAGTGGGATCGGCCTGGTATCAGAGTGGACGATGCCCTCATCTTCCTCCTCCATCGAGCCCTGTCTCACCTGGAGTTGCCAGGGAGCTCTGTTCAGGTCCTTTTCCTGGACCTCAGCAGTATTTTCGACACCATCAGGCCAGCCATCCTGAGAAACAAGCTGAAGCTTTCAGGAGTGGACCAACACCTCACATGCTGGATAGTGGACTACCTTTCCAACCGCCCACAGTATGTGAGGACACAGGACTGTGTGTCAGGGACTGTCCTCTGCAGTGTGGGGGCCCCCCAGGGAACGGTGCTGGCACCATTCCTCTTCACCCTCTACACAGCTGACTTTTCCCACCTGTCACCCACTTGCCACCTGCAGAAGTTCTCTGATGACTCTGCCATTGTCGGCCTCATCACAGATGGGGACGATAGGTCATACAGAGGACTCATTCAGGATTTTGTGGACTGGTGTCAGCAGAACCACTTGCTGATCAATGCGGATAAAACCAAGGAGTGGTTGTGGACTTCCGCCGCCCCCCGCATTCTCCCCCATCACCAGTGAACATCCAGGGAAGGGACATTGAGATGGTGACATCTTATAAGTACCTGGGTGTTCATCTGAACAACAAACTAGACTGGACTCATAACACCACTGCACTTTACAAAAAAGGACAGAGCAGACTCTATCTGCTCAGGAGGCTGAGGTCTTTTGGGGTGTGTGGGGCACTCCTGAAGACCTTCTATGACTCTGTTGTGGCCTCTGCCTTGTTCTATGGTGTAGTCTGCTGGGGGAGCAGCATCACAGCAGCTGACAGGAAGAGGCTGGACAAACTCATCAGGAAGGCCAGCTCTGTCCTGGGATGCCCTCTGGAACTGGTGGAGGAGGTGGGGGAGAGGAGGATGACAGCCAAGCTGTTCTCCACGACAGACAATGACTCCCACCCACTCCAACACACACTCACTGCACTGAGGAGCTCCATCAGTGATAGGATGCTACATCCAAAGTGTGTGAAGGAAGGAGCAGTATCGCAGGTCCTTCCTTCCTGCAGCTGTCAGACTTTACAACAGAAACTGCTCCAAGTAGGGGGTACAATAATTTGTATTACAATCTGTGCAATAACTGAACTGAACATGAACATGTGAGACAATCTGTGCACCTGGGCAATAACCTTTGCAATATTTTCGGTACATTTTCTTAGGATGATGTTGTTTCTCTTTCTCTTTCTATTACACCCCTTTGTATATACTGTGTTAGTTGCATGCACTTGTTGTCTTTTTGAATATTCTTTTCACTTATTGATGCTGCTGTGAAATTTGGAATTTTCCCTCGAGGGACGAATAAAGGAATATTGAATTGAATTGAATTGAATTAAATTGAATTGAATTGAATTGAATTGAATTGAATTGAATTGAATTGAATTTACACAAGATGGTCTGCAAACACTTCTCCAAATTTTGATTCTTATTCTACCACAAAGTTTCCTCTTGCCATCCACCAAATATCTGCTCAAAAAAACCCAAATGAGGAAAAACAGGGAAATATGATTTTCATGTATATTGGCCCAACTGCTTTTGTGCTTTGGAAAACAATGCATGCAAGACTTGCCATCAGGTGTTTGACAAAAATGAATTAATGAAAAATGATAACTTTTTCTTTACCGTACTCCTTGTCAGCCAACTGAAACATGTCCGAGAGACTCTAAATCTTGAAGAGTTCTTTCAATACATACAGTACTGCATTACTTTCAAGACTACATCTGGTGTCATTATTTTTAAATTACTTTTAAATGCCTACCATCTTTGTAGTGTATGTATTGCCGTTATACAGATTCCATATGTGTTTATCATTTATCAATATTGCTGAACCTTTGTGTTTGTCAGTACTCAAATTACTGCACTTGTTTAAAATGTTATGGTGAAACCTTGAAAATGTGCAGTATTTCTCACATATGTGACATGTGAGAAAACCAGCAACAAGTCGGCCTGGCGCAAGTTGTATAAACAAAGAATTTTTTTTTAAAAATGAGTGATTTTTGTTTTTTTGCAGAATATGTAAGTTGAAATCATGAAGAAGCCACTCCATATTTCAAGTAACAGTATTGGGGGCCTTAAAACCATAAACTTTGTATTTGAGTTTGGGTTGTTTTAGAGGAAATTGTCGGTCCTAGTTGGGAGTGTGGCGATGGTGTGGTATGGTATGGTAATGATTTCCACATGTGCAATGTGTGGTTGCATTTTGGAGGGACTACCTGGTACCTGATGTTGAGGGTAAGTATTATTGCTAGATATTGCGCTACTACACTATACTATGCACAATGTGTTGTTAAATTGCCTTCCTTCAGTTATGTGGTGTGAGTTGTATCTAGTTTCATCAGCTACCTTTGTACAATAGTTTGGTTAACTTTGGTCACCCCCTCTTTTCACATTCTTTTCATATGCTCTTCTGTCTGTCTTTGTCTTTCCCTCCTTTTTAAAAGTTTTCTACATGCTAGGTTTAATCTCTTTTTTTGGTGTTCTTTGGTGTATTTCTTTTTCAGAGCAAGAGGGACCCTTGCAACTTGGGGGTATCCTGGCTTTTGCGATGGGGACCAGTGCAGTTCCACCCCTGGGCTTCTCCCCATGACCTTCAGTGGATTTTCTCCATGAGCTGCATTTACCCACCACAAACACATGCATTAAATGCCTGTGGTTGCCAGTCCTGAAAAAATTCAAGGATTTATCAAGGATCCAAGGGAAAGTATGGATTTTGCATTAAAAAACACTCAGGGATTGGGTCAGGAATGACTTCCAAGAACTTCTGAACATGCATTATTAAAATCTGCTGCCTGTTGAACTTGATTTAACTGATGAGACATTGTTGTCAATAACTCACCATTTCCTAATACAACTGAAAATCATTTGACTAAAAAGGAAACAATTTTGTTATTTTATCTTATTTTTTTTATTTGATTTTTCAACATTGTGAAGCAGAAATTTTCACTGGCTTTTTGTTAACCTCCCAATAGTGTCCCAATTGCTTTGACACTAATGAGCTTGCTCACTAATAGATGGTTACCGTCATTGGTTAGTGGGTCTACAGTTTCTAGAAGTCTGTTCATGACTGTTTGATTTAAAATAAAGTCATTTTCTGGAACAACAACATTGTTTGAAGTCTCAAAATGTATTGGGGGGGGGTTTCGTTCATTTCAGAGTTGTCACTCCCAACTACAAATAGTCCTACTAAAGCTGTCAACACATCCATGATAGACCATTCTCCACCTGACCAGTTGATGGTTTCCATCTATATGCCTATGGAAAGAAAATTTGATAATTATTTTTTACCATGTGATGAAGAGATCCTGACAGTTTGTTAAGTGTATTTTCCGTATTTTCCGGACTATAAGTTGATCCGAAGTATGTCGCATCTGTCAAAAAATGCGTCATGAAGAGGAAAGAAAAACATAAGTTATATTATAAGTCACACTGGACTTTAAGTTGCATCTATTTAGAAATGTAATTCACAACATCTAAGACCAAGAACAGACATTTCAAATGGAAAGGCAAGTTATTCAGCTACACAATAGCACACAGAACAACAGGCTGAATAGGTGTCCGGTATGTTAACCTTACACATTACACAACAGTTATTAAACAACATACCTGGGAGGCTCAATAGGGTAAATTAACATAACAAGCCAGTAAGTCCAACAAGCAAGTTACCGGTAAGCAAGTTCACCAAGCTCCTGATCTCATTCCACATCACTGAATCCATTGAACTCTTCATCCTCGGTGTCGCTTCTGGACAACTCCGCCAACTCCGGAGGAAGATGAAACGTTGTTAATGTTAAGTAGAATTAATGTTTCAGTTAATTTTTTCAGTGATACAGGAGCAGCATATAGTTGTTATAAGCCTAGAGTGCCCTCTCGCGGCTGTAATTAGTAATGTTAACTCCTTGGTTCATGTTCAGTTGGTTCAGTTAGTATGAGTTAACATTTAAAAACATGTTAAATTATATATTTTTTGTTTTATAAGTCGCACTTGACTATAAGTCGCAGGACCAGCCAAACTATGAAAAAAAGTGCAACTTATAGTCCGCAAAATACGGTAGTACTTTTTTTTTTAAACAAAGAAAAAATTTACTGTAATTGATTGGGAACAGAATAAATTCTTCTGTGAATTACACGGCGTTGATGGAAAGCCCAACCAATTGGGTCAAGATGTTGCAGACAGTGTCTCACACGCCAGCGATGTATTCTAAGGTTGCGTGTTTGAAGTGCCGCACGGACATACCTTTCTCCTGAATATGGAGTGGTTTGAAGGATCTCTCTGATGACGTTACACAACGCCTCATCAGACATTGCTGTGTAGCTGAGGGAACCAATTTGTAGCTGCTGTCTGTGACAGTACAGTGTCCTCCTGCCGATTCCAAAGCATACAGCTATTTGTTCCCAGTTCACGCCAAAGCCCAAACAGTAGGTAATTTGTTGATGTTGTATATTGTATAGAGGGCGACCAGGATGACCAGTTCTGATAGTTGGTACTCGTAAGGTCAACACGTTCCTTCCCACTGACCTTGAGTTTTGATAGGAATTCATGATGTATTGAAAACAAGCATGAAGCACCTCCAGGGCATCAAAGCTTCCCTGATTGTCACCCCCTTCAAACTGCTGGTTAATTGAGAGCAAGAAAGAGACTGTCCAAGTATAGCCAATAAGCTCAGAAATTAATCTCTCGAAAATGACACTGTCATGTCCCAAATTGTTGGTTTTCCTTACAGTTCTCTGAACACACCACAGTGTATCAGTGAAAAAGATAGCAACATTTTCCTAATTACCATTTACTTCCAAAAACAAAAACTGACCTTGAAAAAGAAAGTCCTTAAAATTTCTGCTGCTTGATTTAAATGTTCCTTGTTCCTGGTGGCACGGTGGAAAAGGTGGTAACACTGTCGGCTCACAGCTAGAAGGTCCTGGTTCGAATCCCGCTGTGGGCGCAGGTGGTGTGTCCTCCACCATACCTTCAGTGCCTGCTGCTCGAGGAAAAAGGAGCCTTTCTGTGTGGAGTTTGCATGTTCTCCCCGTGCTCACCTGGGGTATCCTCCATAAAATACCCCCACTAAAAACATGCAAGAAAATCACCACCTGACCAATGGTGACGACAAGGAACTAGTCCCTGGGCGCCGGTCAGCTGGCAGCCCACCGCTCCTGGTCCGCCGCGGAGGAAGGGTGGACCAAGGATGGGTTAAAGGCGGAGAATTAATTTCACATATGCATAGCGTGTGCAGTTTCTCCTCCTTAACTTTGCATGTTGCGTATCAAAAAATGTGACTAATAAAGGATTTTTTTTCTTCTTCTTCTTCCTCTCTCACATACACGACTATACTCTCTCAAACATACATGTAAAAGGAGTATAATAGTGAGTGTGTATGAGTATAGTGGCGTATATTTAAGATTATGATAGTCTGTGTAAGACCAAGTATGAATTATGGCCTAGGCGGCCCCACATACAAGAGCCAACTCATACGGTCAAGATTCAGAAGTTTACTTAGATCTGACAAAAGGACAAGGACAAAACAATACATATTTTGGATTGGGAAGACAGATGATTTGAAAGAGGAGTGAAGGAAGCTATTTATGCAAAAAATAGAGGAAACCCTCAACATAAGAGACGGTCTATGTAGGGTTCTCTAAAAATGAGTAAAAACATTCGTTTTCTATTTTTACTGTTTCTGTGGTCTGAGTGATGGTTGAAATGTGCGGATTCTGCCTTTGTATTGCTTCTGGGGCGTAATGGGAGTAATGGGAGTGGGAGTAATGTAGGACTTCATTTCCCAGAATCCTCTGGTTTTTCAGGTTTTCCGACTGTCCTGTTAAAATAAATATTGTTCATATATTAACTCTGTAATTCATACTTTATAATGTTTAAAAATATTCTATGGTCGGTAAAAATTATAAAGGTTAAGTTTTGTTTGTTTTAAATAAAAAGACTAGAGTTTTCCCCGGGAGGAAGTATCCCAGACTCCACCGGGACAGTGAAGGAGCTGGCGGCGTTTTCGTTTCAGCGGAGGCAGAGAGGGAGCTAAGTCAATGTTTTGGAGACTCAAAGTAAAAGTTGGCCCAGATATTGCACTGCCCAGAGAGACTTCAACCAGCCACAGTACTCTTTTCACGTATGTCAGTCGAGTGTGAGTAGTTTACACGACGGTGAAGTTTTACGAGCTGCGCTAGCGTGGACTCCGCTACTAGCTCGTGCTGTGAGTTAGCTCAGTGGCAGAGGACTAGCCTACTTCACAGAGCAGACGCGAGGAAGTCGACACAGACATTCGTGCGCGCCTGAGGACGGAGCGGATGAGGTGACGGCAGAGAACGAGGACGTGTCGCAGTTTGCTGGAGCTGCGGGACTCGGTGGGAGCTGTCTGGACATCGCTCTACGGCTATGTGTGTGTGTGTGTGTGTGCGTGCGTGTAGGTGTGTGTGTGTGTGTGTGTGTGTGTGTGTGTGTGTGTGTGTGTGTGTGTGTGTGTGTGTGTGTGGTAAACAACTGCATATATAGCCTTTATATTGAGGGCAGGTTGACTTTAGCAAAGACAGCATCTGTTGCCAGGCAACACCAGGAAACTTTAGGAAGTGCTCCATTGAGCAGCAAATGTTGAAGTCAAGTCAGAGAGAAACAATGAGAGAGATATTGGTTATGAAATACAGAAGCTGACTACTGCAGATTGAAATGTAAATTTATCATATAACCATATTTTTACTATTTATAGAACTTTATTTATATTTACCAACAATATTTTTGCTCACCACTCTTTTTGCTCACCACTTTGTCATGTTCCTTCCTATCACAGTTGAGGAGTCTGTAAAACCACACCTCTGCACATACTTGGCACATTAAAAGCCTTCCAGCAGCTCAAAGGCAATAATTCTTCCCATCACTGGTCAGTTTAATGTCACTCAAAAAGTGGCAGAACAGAAGTGACTGATGTTATTGGTAAAAACTGTATTTCTATTAAAACAGGAAACTTGGTAAAATATAGCAAAACAAACACACACACAATCACAATAACTTCCACGGAACTGTTTGCTAACACATCAGCCATTGTGCAACTGAGATGCAGTGTGGCACTACAACACCATATTATACCAATGTTTGGTTTGGCCACTAGTACACAGACCATACTCAGCTGTGATGTTGGGTGTGGTCAGAAGTTTAAGAGATTCAAACTTTTCAATTTGTAAACACCAGTGCAGCTGCGAAACAATACATGTTTTTCAATCCTGCAACAAGGGACGTCACATGGGATGCAACAGTTAAATAACGCAATCTAGTCAAAAAGGAAAAACATAGAGAGTACTAAGATTCTACAAACTTGGAAATTGTCAAACTCTCCTGTAACAACCCAAAAGGCGACGTGGGTGTCAAATCATCCCTTACCAGTTTGACAATGAGGACTCCACTCCAGTGCTACACATTTTACACCTGTTTCTCTAGCTCTTCAGTCACACACACACGCATGCACGTCTGCCCACCCACACCGGAGGGGAAACGACTTCCGGGTCGACAAAGGAGAGGGGAGATGAGGAGGCACAATTCAACGTAATGAAAAGCACCCTCTAAGGGTGCTTTTCATTCCATAAATTGGTCTCCTCGTCTCCTCCACTCGCTTCCTCTCCTTGCGTCTTAGCTCCGCCCAGCGAGGACATGAAAGAGGGGGTGCTTTTCATTATGTTGAATTGTGCCTCCTCGTCTCTTCTCTCCTTCGTCGACCCGGAAGTCGTTTCCCCTCCGCCATGATGAAGGATTTTCCAATTGCTTAAATGCACCTGAAGGAGACGAGGAGCGAGGAGAGAGGAGGCTTCTGAAGGAGATCAGAGTGAGGATACACCAGTGTAGCCTACGCGGAAGTCTTTTATTATTTAAGGGGCGTGTCGTATGTGGCACACGTTTGAATCATGGCGGGAGCAGGTCATCACAAATGTAATCTTGATTCTTGTTTCAACTGTGTCCTTTTAACAATTGTATGTGTCACCAAGAAATTAATGAAAATTCTTGGTATATTACGGTTTTTTAAAGCAAGGCTACAAGGCTGTTGGTTTAATCTACCACACACCCGTCCTCTGTTATGCCTCTAACGGCATATAATTGAAACCTCATCAATAGCAATCAGGAGTAGAACAGTCTGACTGCAGATCTGACCATAATATCACGTTTTACAGCTTTTACAGCTGTGCAAACGTCATCAGTAATTGACGTCGCTTCGGACTGACGCTGTGGAGCGAGGATTTTTCATTTCGGCGTTTCGTTTCCTCCGTCCTCACATCCCTTCCTCGCATCCCTCTTTCATGTCCTCGCTGGGCGGAGCTAAGACGCGAGGAGAGGAAGCGAGTGGAGGAGACGAGGAGACCAATTTATGGAATGAAAAGCACCCCAGGTTTCAATTATATGCCGTTAGAGGCATAACAGAGGACGGGTGTATGGTAGATTAAACCAACAGCCTTGTAGCCTTGCTTTAAAAAAAACGTAATATACAGAAACGCACAGCCCATTGGTAAGTAGCAGCAGCTAACTGGATAATAGCCCACTAGCGATGTGTGGTTTATAAATACATGTGTTGTGTTGATGTTTACCGCACTGTAAGCTGTCATTCTCTAATAAGAGTGTTATTTAGCGTTCGCGGTTAGCATTACGGCTCACTCCGCTAGCATTCTCGGTTATTAATGTTAGCCAAGACACAATCGTATTTAATCACTCGGGTCTGCTGTGTGTTATGTAGTTCAACATTACTTTTATTTTTGAAAAGGACCTTTGATTGCTTGCATATCTAAAGGAAACTATGTTTTGTTTATTGGGAAATGAAAGCAGCTATTTAGTAGTTACAGCTTCATTGGTATTATTATATTTAACTTTTTATATTTCATTTGATTGTTTCAGGTTTATGACCTGTGGTCATTTGTGGTCATTTTTGACGTAACACAAAAGAAGACAAAGGACTAATATGAGTTACAGCATTTGTGTGCTTCCTGTCAAGGCTTTTCGGAGGACTAAATCTTAAAAGTCTGAACAACGTCAGAGAGTTGGGTCCCCGGGCACTGCCGTCGGCTGGTAGCCCACCGCTCCTGGTCTGCCGCGGAGGAATGACGGACCAAGGATGGGTTAAACGTGGAGAATAATAATTTCACAGAAGCATGGCGTGTAGTGTGCAATTAAACTCTGTGTGTGATAATAAAAAGTATGTTTCTTCTTCTTTCTTCTTTCTTAAAGCTGGTTATTTGAAAATCAGTTAGTTTTGTTTAATTCATATGCACATCAGGTCAAATCAGTCATCTCCCCAGAGACTTCCTCAGTACATTTGATATTAAAGTCTCATATAATAACTGAAGGATAATCTACAGTTATTAGTGAAAAATAAGGGCTGACAGGCTGATTCATAATGCCAACACAAAGCAGAGGTCACCCTGACAACTTTATATACAACAATGACAATGTACATCATGTTGCTCATTGAACAGCTACATGGAGCTGAGGCATTGAGACATTGATGTGAAATGTCAAGTGTACAGTGGATCTGACAGAGATCAAAACCACATTCATTGAATTTAATGCCTATTACCTTTTGAAACTTTTCACATTCAGATTCAGGCAAAATATGCCTGGAAGAACTTTTGAAAGTTAAAACTAAATGTGATCCTTTATTATTTAGTCTACTCTAAATGTTGCATAAATGATTAAGTCCTGGAAAGGAAGATAAAGTTGATATTACATTCAGTGATTTACAGCAACAGTGTTTATGTTAGGGGGTTTGACCATAGATTAAGGTTTTTGGCTTTGGGGAGAGAGGGGTAATGTGAGACACCCCCTGTATCTAGGCAATGGTACACATTTGTGGTCATGTGACCATTATGTTTTCAAGCCCTTCCCATTTCCCCATGGTCATGAAGGAAAGGACCTCATGGTGCTGTGGTAAGCATGTTTTTTTTCACAAAAATATATTTTTTGCAATTAAAAGTAAAAAAATATGCGCTCAACTTAATCGACTGTTCTGCCAAAGCAAATAAATTTGGGAAGAAAAACTTATATCACACATGTTGATGAACTACCAACATATGAAACCATGTGATGATGCAAGCTGAAGATTAGCCTGAATTGCTAAGAGAGGTTGTTTTTCCGAAAATGGTGGGGGTGGGGTAAAGTGAGACAAATGCTGTGGGGTTGTTGCGGAGAACATCTTGTTTAAACACTCTAACATCTTGTTTTGTACTCTGGCATACAAAAACATCTTGTCACTGTGATAGAAGGCCTGACTCTTAGCCCTGAGTCATAAATATCATATCCCCTGTAGCAGAACCAGTTCAGTCTAAGTAGATTTTTAGTTAGTTAGTTAGTTAGTTTTGTTTTTGTAGTTCTTTTGTTTCTTTTCACGTCTAGTTACTCTCAGCTGAGTTCTTTTCTTTGCTTTTGTTTTAAGTTTTGCACAGTCGTTTTGCTCTTTAAGTTTCGTCTTCGAGCTACTCCAAGCCATTCCGAGTAGCGTAAATTATCTTCAGAAGACGTATTCTTATAATTTGCCGTAAGCTTCAAAGTTAACTTCCTCTTTAGCCCAACGTTTTGTTTTGTTTTTCATCAGTAAATTTAGACAAGTAATACTAATTTTGTAGCCTTCTTCAACCGACCATCGAAGAGACTCCTTAATTTGTACTATCAGTCTAAAATAGTCCGTCACGGACTCAACCGAACCAAACCCTGCAGCCAGCTGTTGATCCTTGGTCCGGTTCACAACCATCCGGAGCAGACCATCATCTGTAACCGACCACCGAATCAGTTCCAGAGACGCCCCGTTCAGCACCAGCTCGTCATCTTGGAGGCCTGGGCCTTCCACCAGAACGCCAAGCAGATCGAGCCACGGACAAACATCTGGAACGTCTTCGAGCCAGTTCGGAGCAGAGCACAACGGGACGCCAGCAACCAAGTAGGCACACTAAGCGGGTTTGAATAAGAGTTGGTCCGTGAGGTTAAGAGTAGGTCAATTCGTCCAAATTCTCTCCATTAATCGTTCATTCCCTTAACTCTGCGTTCGCGTCCCCATTATTCCCTTTCGACTGCCTCTCACTATCGCCAATTTATTTACCATTGTGTTGCCATAAGTTTCTTGTGTGTTCTGTCATATCACCTCCCATCTTCTGTGTTATTATTCATGGTATATTATCCATTATCCACAATTCTGCTTAATAAATGATATTTTGATTTAAGTCCTGGTTAGACGGTGTCCTTTTGAACTGAATATCTACGATCCCTGTATCCAGAATTTACACTTCAGGTTATCAGACTGGTTTACTGTTAGTCCATTCGTTAGTATTTATCAGCGTTATAGCAGTTAATTTCTGCAGTCCTTCTTAGCTGAGGAAGGTGGTGCCCCGACATTTTATCAACGAATGCAACATCAAATTAAGGTAGTACACACTACACCCCAGAGACAATCAGTAGTGGCAAACAAGATGTCCATGGCACCTCTACTCCTTATTTACGATGTCTGCAATATTATCCTCACGCCGGACACAACACACATACACACATATGGTTTACTTATCACATGTTTAGTGGTTAGTACTTGAAGATGTCTAGAATGTCCTGAACTGATTAATGTACTGGGCTGGTCAATCCCAACTCCTTAAATGTGAACGATTGTCTGTGAACGGTACTCATTCTGGCTGAGATCCTGAGGGAGCTCTGTCAGTCTGAGTCCAGCGCTGCATTGCTTTACCTGTGACCTACAATAAATACTTTGACTGTGAACTGAAGACTTCTCCGGACCGTTCTTGAGCTTCCAATAAAGAACCGAGCTTCAAAGCTAACAGAGACAGTGTCTCACTTTACCCCACCATGAAGCACAAGTTAAGTTTAGTCCTGAACATATTCTAATGTAATATTACATTATGTATGTTTGATTTTTTAATGTCATTAACATTGTAGAGAAGTCATCATGCCAAGGAAATATATGAAGAAGACAGCCTGGGGCCAAACACCCCTCACAGAGATGAAGAGTGCAGCTGCTGAGGTCAAGGAGGGAAAAAAGTCCTTAAGAGCTGTTGCAAGGGACAGAAACATTGATAAATCAAGCCTCCTACGATTTATAAAGAAAGAGAAGAAAGGAGAAACAACAGCAGTGGCCTGGGGTGCTGTAGCCGAGGCTAAAAGAATTCTCACAGATTAGATGGAGGAGGAGCTTGCAAAACACTTAAAACAATTAGCGGAACAGTTCCACGGTCTTTCTCCATCTAAGTGCCGTCAACTAGCATTTGAATATGCAGTTAAAAACAATGTCCCTGTCCCTGCCAATTGGACAAAGGCACAATGTGCAGGTAGGCTAGGGTGTGCATCACATGATTCTGGTAGATTAACAAAGGCCAGCTGATCTTGCCACAAAGCTAAATCTTATAATAATGAACTGTCTACTTTAGGTGAAGCTTGGTTTGGCAGCTTTTTAGCGCGTTGCCATCTCTCTATCTGAACTCCAGAGGCAACATCCCTGGGAAGGGCAACAGCCTTCAACAGAACTACAGTCGGAGATTTCTTTAAAAATCTGGCTGGAGTGATGGACGGGTGACAGAATTAATTCTTTAGTTGCAAATGTTTTATGGAGCCTTTACCTGTAAGATTTGTTATTGATTCTGATAAGGTTCTTTGCTTGCCTCTCATCTTTAACAGGTTTAAATTCCCTCCGCATATAATTTATATTGTGGATGAGACAGGGGTGTTTACAGTGCAAAAGCCACAGCAGGTAAGCTACACATGATACACTAGAGAACACCAGACTGATACTGAGTGGCTTGTGATAATGACCAGCTAGTTTTTCCCTGGTAAAAGGGTTTTCTATGGAGTTTTTCCTCAGTCAATGTGAGGGTCTAAGGACAGAGGATGTTGTTATGATGCCATGTGAAGCCTTTTGAGACAAACTGTAAAAATGGGCTGTACAAATAAAATTGCCTTGCCTTGCCTAGCTATAGACTAAAAAGAAATATAATGCACCTTTAGACCAGTAGTAGCTTGCTGATTGCACATGCCATTGATTGTAAACTTTCTATTTGATTCAGGTTGTGGCAGAAAAAGGGAGAAAGCAAGTTGGTTCTGTCACATCAGCTGAGAGAGGAGAGCTGGTCACTGTGGTGTGTGCAGTGAATGCTGCTGGGAATGCAACACCTCCAATGTTTGTTTTCCCCAGAGTTAAATTTAAGGACTGCTTCATGATAGGAGCACCTTCGGGAGCCAAAGGTACCTCCACTAGAACGGGATGGATGAATGAAGACACCTGGCCTGAGTTTCTTTATCACCTGATACAGCACACTAACTGCACCCCTGACCGTCCCATGCTGCTAATGCTGGACAATCTTAAAGCTCACATCTCTCTGAAGGAAGTAGAAATTGCCAAGAGCAATAGTATTGTTCTGCTCACCCTCCCACCCCACACATCCCATCGCATGCAGCCTCTCGACGTGACCGTGTTTGGTCCATTCAAGACAAAATACAGCCGAGCTCTTGATGGGTGGATGCGGTCTAACCCTGGAAAAACAGTCTCCATCTACCAGGTTGCAGGACTTGTGAATGAGGCCTTCATATCAGCAGTGACCCCACGCAACATCACTTCTGGATTTAGGTCCACTGGGATTTTCCCATATAACCAAGACATTTTCCCTGATGAAATGTTTGCACCATCCATGATGTCAGACCGGCCAAACCCTGAGCTACAGCCTGCAGATGATCCAGATGGTCCTGCTCCTAGAGATGATCCAGCCCCACGAAAGTGTGGGAGAGACCCAAATTTGCTATAAAGGAAAATGATGTGCTCCTCCTTGAACTGCCACCTTATCGTGGTGGAGGAGTTTGAGTACCCGAATGATCCTAGAGGCTATGTTGTCCGGGGCTTAATGCCCCTGGTAGGGTCTCCCAAGGCAAACAGGTTCTAGGTGACGGGTCAGACTAAGAGCAGTTCAAGAAGCCCCTATGAAAGAAATTAAAGCAAGGAAGCGTACGTCGCCCGGATTGGCATCACCGGGGCCCCGCCCTGGAGCCAGGCCTGGGGTTAGGGCTCGCAGGCGAGCGCCTGGTGGCCGGGTCTTTGCCCACGGGACCCGGCCGGGCACAGCCCGAAGGAGCGACGTGGGCCCGCCTTCCCGTAGGCCCACCACCCGCAGGAAGGATCAGAAGGGGCCGGTGCTATGTGGAATGGGTAGCAGTCGTGGGCGGGGGCCCCGACGACCCAAATCCTGGACAACGACTCTGGCTATGGGGACATGGAATGTCACCTCACTGTGGGGGAAAGAGCCTGAGCTAGTGCGGGAGGTTGAGCGGTACCGGCTAGAGATAGTCGGGCTCACCTCCACGCACAGTCTGGGCTCGGGAACCCAACTCCTTGAGAGAGGCTGGACTCTCTTCTACTCTGGAGTTGCCCGCGGTGAGAGGCGGCGAGCTGGTGTGGGCTTGCTTATAGCCCCCCAGCTCAGCCGCCATGTGTTGGAGTTCTCCCCGCTGAGCGAGAGGGTCGCTTCCCTGCGCCTTCGGGTTGGGGATAGGTCTCTCACTATTGTTTCGGCCTACGGGCCGAACAGTAGCGTAGAGTACCCGGCCTTCTTGGAGTCCCTGGGAGGGGTACTGGAAAGTGCTCCAACCGGGGACTCCATTGTTCTGCTGGGAGACTTCAATGCTCACGTGGGCAGCGACAGTGACACCTGGAGGGGAGTGATTGGGAGGAACGGCCTCCCCGATCTGAACCCGAGTGGTGTTCTGTTATTGGATTTCTGTGCCAGTCACAGTTTGTCCATAACGAACACCATGTTCAAGCATAAGGGTGTCCATCAGTGCACGTGGCACCAGGACACCCTAGGCCGGAGGTCAATGATCGACTTTGTAGTCGTATCATCTGACCTTCGGCGGTATGTCTTGGACACTCGGGTAAAGAGAGGGGCTGAGCTGTCAACTGATCACCACCTGGTGGTGAGTTGGATTCGCTGGCAGGGGAAGAAGCGGGACAGACTTGGCAGACCCAAACGTACCGTGAGGGTCTGTTGGGAACGTCTGGCGGAACCCGCTGTCAGGGAAGTTTTCAACTCCCACCTCCGGGAGAGCTTCAACCAGATCCCGAGGGAGGTTGGAGACATTGAGTCCGAATGGACCATGTTCTCCACTTCCATTGTTGATGCAGCCGTCCATAGCTGTGGCCATAAAGTCGGCGGTGCCTGTCGTGGCGGCAACCCCCGAACCCGGTGGTGGACACCGGAAGTAAGGGATGCCGTCAAGCTGAAGAAGGAGTCCTATCGGGCCTGGTTGGCTCATAGGACTCCTGAGGCAGCTGATGGGTACCGGCAGACCAAGCGTGCAGCAGCTCGGGCGGTTGTAGAAGCAAAAACTCGGGTCTGGGAGGAGTTCGGGGAGGCCATGGAGGAGGACTACCGGTTGGCCTCGAGGAAATTCTGGCAAACCGTTCGGCGCCTCAGGAGGGGGAAGCAGCTTTCTGTCAACACTGTTTACAGTGGAGGTGGGGAGCTGTTGACCTCGACTGGGGATATTGTCGGGCGGTGGAAGGAATACTTTGAGGATCTCCTCAATCCCTCTGTCATGTCTTCCGTAGAGGAAGCAGAGACTGGGGACTTGGAGGTCGATTCATTCATCACCGGGGCTGAAGTCACTGAGGCAGTTCGCAAGCTCCTCGGTGGCAAAGCGCCGGGGGTGGATGAGATCCGCCCTGAGTACCTCAAGTCTCTGGATGTTGTAGGACTGTCTTGGTTGACACGCCTCTGCAGCATCGCGTGGCAGACGGGGACAGTGCCTCTGGACTGGCAGACTGGGGTAGTGGTCCCTCTTTTTAAAAAGGGGGACCGGAGGGTGTGTTCCAACTATCGGGGGATCACACTCCTCAGCCTCCCTGGTAAAGTCTATTCCAGGGTACTGGAGAGGAGAATCCGGCCGATAGTCGAACCCCGGATTCAAGAGGAACAATGCGGTTTTCGTCCTGGCCGTGGAACACTGGACCAGCTCTATACCCTCCACAGGGTGCTTGAGGGTTCATGGGAGTTTGCCCAAACAGTCCACATGTGCTTCGTGGACTTGGAGAAGGCATTCGACCGTGTCCCTCGCGTCATTCTGTGGGAGGTGCTCCAGGAGTATGGGGTTGGAGGCCCTCTGTTGAGGGCTGTACAGTCCCTGTACAACCGGAGCAGGAGCTTGGTCCGCATTGCCGGCAGTAAGTCGGACCTGTTCCCAGTGCATGTTGGACTCCAGCAGGGCTGCCCTATGTCACCGGTTCTGTTCATCATTTTTATGGACAGGATTTCTAGGCGCAGCCAGGGGCCGGAGGGGGTTCGGTTCGGGGGCCGGCAGATTTCGTCTCTGCTTTTCGCGGATGATGTTGTCTTGTTGGCTTCCTCGAGCCAGGACCTTCAGCATGCGCTGGGGCGGTTCGCAGCCGAGTGTGAAGCAGCTGGGATGAGAGTTAGCACCTCCAAGTCCGAGGCCATGGTTCTCGACCGGAAAAAGGTGGCTTGCTCCCTTCAGGTTGGAGGAGAGTTCCTGCCTCAAGTGGAGGAGTTTAAGTATCTTGGGATCCTGTTCACGAGTGAGGGAAGGATGGAACGTGAGATTGACAGGCGGATCGGTGCAGCGGCTGCAGTAATGCGGTCGCTGTATCGGTCTGTCGTGGTCTGTCGATTTACCGGTCAATCTACGTTCCTACCCTCACCTATGGTCATGAACTTTGGGTCATGACCGAAAGAACGAGGTCCCGGATACAAGCGGCTGAAATGAGTTTCCTCCGCAGGGTGGCGGAGCGCTCCCTTAGAGATAGGGTGAGGAGCTCTGTCACCCGGGAGGAGCTCAGAGTAGAGTCGCTGCTCCTCCGCATCGAGAGGAGTCAGCTGAGGTGGCTCGGGCATCTCTATCGGATGCCCCCTGGACGCCTCCCTAGGGAGGTGTTCCAGGCATGTCCCACCGGGAGGAGGCCCCGGGGAAGACCCAGGACACGCTGGGGTGACTACGTCACTCGGCTGGCCTGGGAACGCCTCGGGATCCCCCCGGAAGAGTTGGAGGAAGTGTCCGGGGAGAGGGAAGTCTGGGCGTCCCTGCTCAGACTGCTCCCCCCGCAACCCGGCCCCGGATAAGCGGAAGATAATGGATGGATGGATGGATGGATGGATGGATGGATGGAAAATGATGTGGCACATGTTCCTAAAAGTGATGTGGTGAGGAAGCTGCCTGAACCTAAAAGGCCTGGAGGAACCACAAGGAGAGAGCAACTCTTCATCTTTCCCTGTAACTTGCAGGGATGGAACGTCGTGTAGGCTAGGCCTGGTTATAGGCTGATGTTTTAACCCATGTGGGTCAAGTCAAGTGTTCGAGTCCCAGGCTGTTAATAGCTGGTTATAACTTTGCACATGTTCCTAAAAGTGATGCCTAAAAGGCCTGGAAGAACCACATGGAGTGAGCAACTCCTCATCTTTGCCATTTATGTAGAGTAGGCTAGGCCTGGTTATAGGCTGATGTTTCGACCCAGATGGGTCTGGTTAAGTGTTCAAGTCTCAGGCTGTTAATAGCTGATTCTGACTGTGTTCTAATCTAATTGATTGTCATTGAAATGTTAATTAAAACATTTTGAATTATAATATGTTGTATTTTGATTTTCGTAACAATCAGAGCAAGGTGATGCACAAAGCAGAGGCACAGACAAACAATTTGCAAGTGGGCAAGTCAGTTTATTACCAGAGTCGAAACCAGAAGATCAGTCCCCAAAGGCAGAAATATTAAAATCACTAAGCTAAACTTGTAGGCAAACTGAAACTGGGTCAAGGTCACAGAATACACAAAGAAATGCTGGATACATTCACTGAAACAGATGAGGCGATCTGGCAAAGAAGGGAGGGAGAGCACAGCTGAGGAACACGAGGGGTGGGGAGACAATGACAGAAACTCGACAGGAAGAGGGATATGACATAGACAGCTTATCAAAATAAAACAGGAGATAAACAAGAGACAAGACAGAACATACCACTAAACAAACCTAGTAGGTCCTGACAATTTAGTTCAGAGTTACTTTGAAGTGTTTAGAAAAAATGTGTTTAATTGACCAATCCCCATTATTCTGTTACAAGTCCGACATTAGTTCTGGAACGTGTGGTTGTCAAGCGAGCTGTCAGGATTGTAAATGTTACAATATGTATTGTTATGGTAGTTTCAGAGTGGAAAAAGTAAGTGGATCACTTTACCCCATTGATTTTTTGAGTTTGTCTCAGTTTACCCCTGGGCTGGGGTAAAGTGAGACACAAGACCACTTTTTTAAAAACAATCATATTTTCACTTCCCTTCGTCCTGAATACGTTCTGACAATTTCCATTGCGAGGAAACATCCTGAATTAATGGGAAATGTGTAAATTTTACTGATATATCATTTCATCTCACTTAGAGGGGAGCAAATGTAAAAAGTGTCTCACTTTACCTCACTCTCCCTTTAAGGGTTTGTTTGCCCCCTTGTTTGTAGTGCACTTTATATCCTGGATATTGATTAAGCATGGGCCTAACCTGTGCACTTAAAAAACTTAAACTTAAAATAAAATCTTAAAATAAAATAGGTAAATCATATATCACCATTTCACTATTTATGTTGTGCAGTCTGGACTGAATATCTGCTGTTCTGAGACTGGGAATCTCTGTCTTAAAATTACTTAATTACAAGATTAGATATGTTCCCACATGTCAGAAGGTTGCATGGGCATCATGGAGAGTTTAAAAATTTGAACAGAAACTTATACATCTCTCCATTTACCTAGTGTCTATCTCTCTCTCCATTAAAAGTATCTGTCCAAACTAATGCAATACTATATGCAAAACAAATGACCATACATCAGACTCAGAGGGAGTCCTCCACATACTTTAACCCACAAACAAAACTAAGATCAAAAAGCCCACCTCTCACCTCTAAGTAATGAAAAGATAAATCCAAGCACCACAGGCTTCCTGTTAACCAGAGCGAAGGACAACTCTGTCTGCAGAAACACAGCCGAGGCCTTGATGAGATGCTGTCCAAAGTGCAGGGTCGACATTTCCCACTGACTCATAAGTCTGGAAGAGATGCAGAGATCAATAACATCAGACTGAACAAGGATTCTGTTCATTGCACACATCCACATAGAGCTGGAGGTCCTCACTGCAGAAGCTTACTGGTATTTTTCATTTGATTTGGATCTGACTTGGCTGAAGGTAATTCTAAATCCAACTACGAGAACCTTAAAAACATTACCATGAGAATAACACACCATCATAGTTAAAATACTGAATATCAAAGACGCAAAAATAAGCTATTCACAAAATTAGCCATGTTCCTATACTTTCCAAGGATTTCTTTCTGTTGAATATGTTCTGATTCTCTTTGTATGCACAACTTGGAATTGTCCAACTCTTAGTGAGTGATCACAGCCTTTTTTAAATACAGAGACATGCTGTGAGGCAAGAGCCATCTTCTTCACCCCATTTACAGCTGGCATTAAAATGGGATCTGTATGCAGATACAATAGCCAGATAATAAATGATCTGATCTTGCCTTGATCTTTGTATTTCCATCAGTGATTTAAAGCCAGCTCTGTCCTGGGGTGCCCCCTCAACTCAGTGGAGATGGTAGGAGGAGGATGATGGCTAAGCTGTCGTCCATGATTGAGAATGACTCCCATCCCCTGCAGGACACTTAATGTTCGTATTTGTAAAGTTGACAATTTGTATGTCATAAAAGTTGTTTTACACAAAATTCTGCTGTGACGTGAGTCTGTGAAATTGGACAGCTACAGGAAGAAGTTGGAGGAGTGCCTTCAGGGGAAGCCTGAAAACCATCCAGGCCACAGTAGCAACAACGGGAGGGTTCCTGAATCTGGAGAGCAGGAAAGGGCAAATGAAGTAAACCTGTTTTTCAACACATTTGATTCTTCTAGTTCAGTAGGGCTTTCAGTTCTGAGGTTTGTTCTTTGGTAATCACTGTACCTTCCTTGTAGGTACACAGAAGTTGATGTCGTCCATGATGCAGGTTGTCAAACTGTCAATGTTCTCCCCCTGTGGACTGCATAACATATCCCAGTCAGTGGTTTCAAAGCAGTTCTTCAGTGCCATCTTCTCACCTGATGGTTGGTGGTTTTGTATTCACTATGTATGTAGGGAACAGGTGAACCAGGTTGTGATCTGAAAAGCCCAGCGGGGGGAGAGGTGATGAATTGTAAGCATTCTTGGTGTTTGCATACAGAAGGTCCAGTGGTCTGTGGGGAGAGTGGAGGACAGGGAAACGTGATTGAAGCCACTAGAGATGAGGAGGAGGGCCAGGGGATGCGACATCTGCAGTTGTGAGACCACAGTGTGTAGTAGCTTGCATGCTGCTGCTGCATTGGCCAACAGGGGGATATAAACAGTTATCACAATGACGTACAACAACTTTCTTGGAATATAATATGGCCGAATGCTAATGGCTAACAGCTCAATTTGCTCTGATGCACTGATGTGCCCTGGGTTACACCATCTCTTGCCATCTGTTGTTCACAAACATCGCTCTGCCCATACCTTTTTCTTACCGCTTTCTTCTCCTGTCCTCTCAGCAGTTGAGAATTGTCCAGCATAATGTGCAAGTCCGGCATGATCTCTGTTAGCCACATTTCAGTGAAACACATGAGACTACACTACACTGTTCCTGTGTGTAAACAATGCACCCAAAGTTCAGTGGATCAACAAAGTTGATTGAAGTAATCCACAAAGGATTTAAACGTGGTTAAAAGCCATAGCTCTGGCAGAATACTAGGTCAGTCAGTACCTTTTACAGGCTGTCAGATGGCTTCGATATGGACCAACTCTGGCAAAGCCAGCCTCCAGAGTTGAGCCCATTTGTATGAGCTAGTTCTGGCAGTAATGTTGGGCTGATTTCAGCCCAATTCTGGCAATGCCAGTTAGGTTGTGGCACCCAGACTCAGACCAGTCTAAGGCAAAGGCAAAGGCAAATTTATTGGTATAGCACAATTCATACACCAGGCAATTCAAAGTGCTTTACAGAAGCATAAAAATACATTAAAATCATACATTTCAAAGAAAGAGAGAAAGAAAAACAGAAATTAGAAGAAAATAGAAAGATAAAAATAAAATACATTTAAAGGAAAATTAAAAACAGAAGCCAGTAAAAGACAATAATTTAGCATTTAGAATGATTAAAATCATTGCGCAGATATATTTACTTTAAGTAAAAGCTGTAGCAAATAATAATGTTTTCAACCCTAATTTAAATGAGCTGACAGTTGGTGCAGACCTCAGGTGTGCAGGGAGAATGTTCCACAGGTGAGGAGCATAATAACTGAAAGCTGCTTCACTATGTTTGGTTCTGATTCTGGAACACACAGTAGACCTGTCCCTGATGACCTGAGAGGTCTGGATACTTCATATGGGGTTAATAAATCTAGAATATATTTTGGTCCTAGACCATTTAATGCTTTGTAGACCAACAGTAAGATTTTAAAGTTTATTCTTTGACTCACAGGAAGCCAATGTAGTGATCTGAGGACTGGTGTGATATGGTCCATTTTTCTGGTGTTTATAAGGACTCGTGCAACAGCATTTCCAATCAGCTGTAGTTGCCTAATTGTTTTTTTGTTTAGGCCAGTAAAGACTCCATTGCAATAGTCCAACCTACTGAAAATGAATGCATGAACAAGTTTTTCCATGTCTTCTTTGGACAGACATCCCTTAATTCTGGTTATATATTTCAGGTGGTAGTAGGCTGATATTGTAATGAGCTTTAAATGGTTGTTAAAATTCAGGTCAGAATCAATAATTACACCAAGATTTCTGGCTTTATCTGTTGTTGTCAGTGACATCCAGTTAAGGTGAGCACTGATCTTTGACCTTTCATTTTTGGGGCCAAATACAATCACTGCATTAAGCTGAAGAAAATTCTGGCACATCCACTCACTGATTTGATGAATACACTCACTCAGTGAAAGTAAGGGACTGTGGTCATGTGATAACACAGAAATATAAAGTTGTGTGTGTGTGTTGTGTGTGTGTGTATCATCTGCATAACTATGATAAGAAATATTATGATGCTCCATAATCTGAGCTAGGGGCAACATGTAGATATTGAAAAGAAGTGGTCCAAGAATGGACCCTTGTGGCATCCCACACATCATCTTTTTTCGTTCAGACACATGCTCACCAGTTGACACAAAATAGTCTCTATCCTGTAAATAGGATTTGAACCAGTGTAGTACAGTGCCAGTAAGTCCCACCCACTTTTCCAGTCTGTCAAGAAGTATGTCATGATCAACTGTATCAAAGGCAGCACTGAGATCTAACAATACTAAGACTGAGGTTTTGGAAGCATCATTATTCAGATTTATGTCATTTAAAATTTTGATAAGTACAGTCTCACTGCTGTGGTGTAGACGAAATCCAGACTGAAATACATTAAAAAGACTGTTCTGCATCATGAAAGCATGCATTTGTTGAAAAACAACCTTTTCAATAATTTTTCCTAGAAAGGGAAGATTTGATATTGGCCTGTAGTTTGTAGGGGAACTAATTTAATTTGATGTTGCATTCGTTGATAAACTATCAGGGCACCACCTTCCTCAGCTAAGAAGGACTGGAGAAATTAACTGCTATCACGCTGATAAAATACTAACGAATGAACCAACGGTAAACCAGTCTGATAATCTGAAGTGTAAACTCTGGATACAGGGATCGTACATATTCAGCTCAGAAGGACACTGTCTAACCAGGACTTAAATCAAAATCTCATTTATTAAGCACCATTATGGATAATGAATAATATATCATGAATAGTACGACAGAAGATATGAGGTGATATGACATAACACAAAAGAAACTTATGGCAACACAATGGCAAAACAAGTTTGGCGATAGTGAGAAGTAGTTGTAAAGGGGATAATAGGGACGCGAACGTAAAGTTAAGTGATTAAACAAATAGTTGAGAGAATTTGGATAAATTGACAGTATCGTAACTTCACGGACCAACTCTTATTCAAACCCCCTTAGCATGCCTACTTGGTTGATGACATCCCAGCAAGTTCTGCTCCGAACTAACTCGAAGTTGCCCAGGTGTTCCTCCGTGGCTCGATCTGCTCAGTGGTCCAGTGGAAGGCCCAGGCACACCAAGGTGAAGAGCTGATATTGGATGGTGATGTCTCTCGAACTGGGTTCTACGGTGTCGGTTACAGATGAGGGATGGCTCCGGATGGTCGTTAACCCAGACCAAGGATCAACAGCTGGCTGCAGGGTTTTGGTTCGGTTGAGTCCGTGAAGGATTATTTTAGACTGATAACAACAAAATTGATAGTCTCTTCGATGGCCGGTCGAAAAGGGTCTACAAAATTATTATTATTTGACTAAAATTTACTGATACTAAAACAAAACGTGTGGCTTAGAAAAATGAAAGTTTATGGCAAAACTATAGAAACATGTCTGAAAAATAAATCACGCTACTCGGTATGGCTTTTGAGTAGCTCGAAGACGGAAAAACTTAGAGAGCAAAATGACCGTGCAAGACTAAGACAAAGAAGGCTGGAAAAAAACTCAGCTGAGAACAACTAGATGTTAGAAAGAGGAAAATTAAGAACTGAACAGACAAAACTAAAATTAAACGTAACATAACTAAAAACTGAGAACTGCTGCATTCTTCAAGTGGTTTTAAAAGTCAGTCCAGGGTGTGTCTAATGGATAGGACGTCGCTCACGTCGGATGATTTGCGGCATGCGATGTGATTTTGCCTCATGGAGCTAGAATTGATTAATGATGTACGAAGGGCTTATCTGCTTCTCACTATGGTCAATCACATATATTTTGAATGGACGATTTTCAATGGCATTTCAACATTGTTCACAACATGCGTTAGGCAATTCCTATGATTGTATGACAACATTAAACGGTAATCATGGTAACAATTTCTAATACTCATCCTAATATATGATGACTCAAGGTATAACTAACACAAAATAAAGAAATAAAGAAAGGCAGACTATATTTGCCCAGAATGATTATCACAATTATGGTTACTTATTAATAAATGTATCACGTCAAGCGTATTCAACCTGACTGTTATGAACCTCTAGATGGCAGTATGGTTCCATGGTAGAAATTCAGACAAACATTATAAAACAGTTAAAATCACAACTTTGTCATTCTTTCAGTTAGAGAAACTGGAAAAGCATCAATATTATACATATTGTGGGTCCTGTAAGGTGAAAACATCAAAAGTTAAGTTCAACATAGAGGTTTGGTTATCCTGGTGTATTAGGAAAAAGCACACAGACATACAAAACAGTTTGCTTCAGGAATGTCTAATTTACAACCCATCAGCATTATCTGATTTTTGTAGGTTCCTCTGGAGCCTGGCACCTTTCATTCAGCCAGGTTTATTGTCCCAATCTCTCATGGGCTATCAGGAAAGAATTAGCATTGCCATAAGAAACATGGTGAGGAGAAGGCAACCTTTGATGTTGAGATATCTGTGTCTCTTGCTCCTCCAAAAGAGTGTGGAGGGGATGTCTCTGAGCCACACATCTTGTCTCTGAAATTAACACCTTCCCTGTAAACAGTTCAAATGGTCAATAGCTCACGAAAGTTGGGATGTTTTACAACTCCATTTCTCCTGAAGGAATGCAGAGAAGGTAAGAGAAGGTCAGTTAGAGGCCAGTTCTGCTACACCCTACTTATTACTGAAGCATCCAGATTAGTCTTTTTTAGGAGAGGTTTTATTACTGTAGTTTTCAAGGCCTGGGGAAACTGAAGAAAATTATTCATTATCTGTGTAGCAGAACTGGCCTCTAACTGACCTTCTCTTACCCTCTCTGCAATACTCCAGAGAAATGGAGTAGTAAACCAGTCTAACTGGTCGAGTTATAGACCATCTGGTTTGCTTACAAAGAAGGTGTTAATTTCAGAGACAAGATGTCTGGCCCTGAGGAATCTCCTCCATGTTTTCTTTTCGGGGAAGCCAGAGACACAGACACCTCAACATCAAAGGTTGCCTTCTCCTCATCTTCTCCTCACTATGTTTCTCATGGCAACGCTAATTCGCTCCTGATAGCCCCATGGGAGATCAAGACAATAAAACCGTCTGGAGAGACAAATGCCAGGCTCCAGAGGAACCTCCAAAAATCAGATAATGCTGATGGGTTGTAAATTGGACATTCTTTAAGCAACTGTGGTATATGTTTGTGTGCCTTTTGTCAATACTCCAGGATAACCAAACTTCTATGTTAAACTTAACTTTTGATGTTTTCACCCTACAGGACTCATTGTACGCATAATATTGGTGTTTTCCCAGTATCTCTAACCTGAAGTATGACAAAGTTGTGATTTTAACTGTTTTATAAAGTTTGTCTGAATTGTCACCATAAAACCATACTGCCATCCAGAGGTTCCTAACCGTCAGATTGAATATGCTTGACTTGACACATTTATCGATAAGTAACCGTAATCGTGATAATCACTTTGGCAAATATAGTCTGCCTTTCTTTATTTCTTTATCTTTATTTTTGTGTTAGTTATACCGTGAGTCATCATACATATTAGGATAAAATTGTTACCATGATTATATTTAATGTTGTCATACAATCATAGGAATTGCCTAATGCATGTTGTGAACAATGTTGAAATGTCATTGAAAATCGTCCATTCAAAATATATGTGATTAACCATAGTGAGAAGCAGATGAGCCCCTAGTATGAATCATTAATTAATTCCAGCTCCATGAGGTGAGATTACATCGTGCGCCACAACCGTCCTACGTGAGCGACAGCCTGCCCATTAGACACGCCCTGGAGCGAGATTTAAATGCCCTGCAGCTGCAGCATGAATTCAGTGCACGTTACTCAGTTCTGTTCTTGTTTTTCTTTTTTCTACGTCTAGTTACTCTCAGCTGAGTTCTTTTTCTTACTTCTTTGTCTTAAGTTTTGCACAGTCGTTTTGCTCTTTAAGTTTTCGTCTTCGAGCTACTCAAAGCCATTCCGAGTAGCGTAAGTTATCTTCATAAGACGTATTCTTATAATTTGCCGTACGCTACCAAGTTAACTTTCTATTTAGCCAAACGTTTTGTTTTAGCATCAGTAAATTTGGGCAAGTAATACAAATTTTGTAGCCTTCTTTGACCGGCCATCGAAGAGACTCTTAATTTGTACTATCAGTCTAAAATAATCCGTCATGGACTCAACCGAACCAAACCCTGCAGCCAGCTGTTGATCCTTGGTCCGGTTAACAACCATCCGGAGCCGTCCCGCATCTGCAACTGACACCGCAGAACCAGTTCCAGAGATGCCACTGTTCGACATCGGCTCGTCACCTTGGTGCCTGGGCCTTCCACCAGACCACCAAGCAGATCGAGCCACGGACGAACATCTGGAACGTCTTCGAGTTAGTTCGGAGCAGAGCACAACGGGACGCCAGCAAACCAGTAGGCATGCTCGGCGGGTTTGAATAAGAGTTGGTCCGTAAGGTTAAGATACTGCTAATTTATCCAAATTCTTTCAACTGCTCGTTTAATCCCTTAACTTTACGTTCGCGTCCCTATTATCCCCTTTACAACTACCTCTCACTATCGCCAAACTTGCTTTACCATCGCGTTGCCATAAGTTTCTTTTGTGTTATGTCATATCACCTCATATCTCCTGTCGTATATCATTCATTATCCATAATGGTGCTTAATAAATGAGATTTTTATTTAAGTCCTGGTTAAACGGTGTCCTTTTGAGCTGAATATATACGATCCCTGTATCCAGAGTTTACGCTTCAGGTTATCAGACTGGTTTTCGTTAGTCCATTCGTTAGTATTTTATCAGCATTATAGCTGATAATTTCTGCAGTCCTTCTTAGCTGAGGAAGGTGGTGCCCCGTCATTTTATCAACGAATGCAACATCAAATTAAGGTACAGTAGTACACACTACATCTGCAAGCTATGCAATGAAAAACATTTTTTAAAAAGTTTGTTGGCAGAGGATCAAGGCAGCATGTTGTGGATTTTAACCGTGATACAGTTTCTGTCAGCCTTGTATGATCTAGAAGGTTAAAATGTGCTAGATTAACTAGCCAGTCTAGGCTAGGTCTGCCATTTATATTGGAGAGATCAGTCCATTGGTTTCAGCAGCCAGACCTGGATCAGTGTACTTGGGCCAATACACAAATCTGGCATACATACATCAGGCAAATATATCAGACACTGGGTCTATTTTAATGGTAAACTACTGGGTTTTCATATTTTTTTCAATTTTTTATTTTATTTAATGCTGAAGTTACTTGTGTTCGTGGGGCTCCTGCGTTTTTCGTTTCTCATTGATAGTTTAGGACATACACAGGTAATTTCTCACCACCCGAAAGAGCTAACTTTGTGTAGTCTGAGTTGACATTATTACCACATTATTATTATACCTGATGTTTCTTAAAGAAATATGTGTGATATTTGTCTGCCAGAGCCACAGTTGTCTATGAAAGTGTAAGAAGTGATAAAGAAACATTTTGGAAATGCCAGGAAAAATACCACATACACATTTACCTCTAAACAATATTTTTTTTACTGGTTTCTAGCATGTTGCTTTGTTTCTCTCTTTTTTTTTTCCTGTTTTTTCTTTTTTTTTTTCAATTTTCTTAGAGATTTTGAATGTCAATACCAAGCACAACAAATGAAACAAATATCAAAATGCTGATGCATGTCTGCCTGAAAAGGGTGAGGGTTGGGGTAGGGCATGATCATTTGGCACATTACCATCACCAATTTAATCACACCTAACGATGACTGCGAAAGGATCCCCCTCTTTTTGAAATGTGTGTGTGACTTACTGTAATGGGTTTAAACAACATTTAAGTGATCACACGTTTCCCTCTTGGTTGGCTGTGTGGTCTGAGTGAGGCAGAGCAAGAGAGACAGCAGAGGAGGAGTGAGGTTGGAGCCTGAAGATAATCACAGCATCATGGAAGCTTTCTCCTTCCTTCCATCTTTCTCCATTTTCTTACCTGAACTGCCACTACAGAGAGGGAGAGAGAGGAGAGAACCGTGGGTGAATTTGGATTTGGTCCCAGAAGACTCATCCACTCTCTCTCACCAGCTGTCTCTCCTGCATTAACATTCCAAATGCACTCTGTCAAGTGCACAATTAAGAATGAGAATGCTGCAATTAGTTCACTGCATGGAGAGATGACCCAATTAGTGTTTACTTTACACAGATTTTATCACCTTCAATCTGTAAATGCCAGCAGCCTTTTTAGCTAGTGTAGGAGCCGTATTGTGTCACTGGTGGATTATTCGTCTCTTGATTTGCTTGGTCTGGTTGCCACGGTGATGCACAGGGCTTGGGTCACGAGGGCACTGGGGATGATTGCCGTAGGTGGTATAGGGAGCTGGTTTACCTGCACGAGGGAGGTGAGAGGAGTGTAGGTAGCCGCAATTTTTGTTGACCGCCTTTGTTCAGTTTATTGCTTTGTTACATGTTCACCACCAGTACACATTTAACATCCTTTAGGCGTGTGTAACCTGAAAGCCGCTGAAGTAGCTGTGATGTTTTGAGGTATTAAATGATTGAAACTTTCCTGGACTCAGCATGCTTATGAACCAGCAGCAGCGCGTCACACAAACATACAGGACCTCATCCTCTCAAACGACTTTAATGACAGGCAAGTCGTTACAGCTAGGCTACAAAGGAAAACAGATTTCTTTCTTGCTCACAGCACAGGCCATAACTCCCACTGAGGACACCAAGGTTGCATCATCATGTTTTCCAATGTTTTCCCTGGGGATTTGGGATTTGAAGAGTTCACTGTTACAGTGTTTCCCCCAGAATTTTTTCCAGGCCCAGTGGCACCCACCGAAAAAACCCTAAACAGACGAGACACGTGGGACGGTGTATTGGCGCAGTTGGATTAAGTCAGGTGGCACAGCAAGCAGTCTGCAATTCTGCATTTATTATATTTGCATTCAAATTTTTGTTCACCCAGACTGTATTCAAGATCGCAAGGAGAGGGTGACTTAATAAAGTGCATTTATTGGATACAAATGGAACATGCTTGATTACACATTGGCTCTTCAACCACATAGTGTGCATTGTTCTGTGCTGCACTTGATTTTGCTCGGTTTAGAGAAGAACTTCACCAAGGCATTGTGGTAGGGGAATTTCCTACACATAATTGAGATTGTATCAGTCAGAAATAATTTAAACATTTAACAAACCTTAAACATAGAAGTTTTTTATTCATTTTATTACAACAGAGTTACATACATATGACAATGCCTGAGGAAAAATTCAAAAAATCAAATAAGGAAAATGACCCTTTAGTCAGTGGCGGCTCCTGACAAATTTCTCAGGGGGGGCAACTTTTGTGATGATGGCTAACATGACCCTTTCAATGAGTAAAATAATAATAAATAAAAGTCAGATAGCTAACTTTACAGTGTTACATTGTATTGTTTAATTTGGTTTTCCTATTAAACCACTAGATGGCAACAGCAGACGTGAATTGTACATACTGTACAGTATTTCTGTAAACCTCTATCAAGTTAAATGTCTCAAATACAGTAAATTAGGTTCCACAATAAAACACTTCCACTTGGCCATCAACAGATACACTGTCATCTACTAGTTTGCCCATGAAATCACTGTTAGCACAGTCTACAATTTATAGGCACCATGGATGCCACAGCAATAATCAATTCAAATTATACTATCATCAAAACTGTAATTAATCAAATCTTAACAGAACATGTTCAGTATATACAGTATTTGCCTGGCAATATGCAATCAATACAATTATTTACAATTCAACATTTGGGGAGTACAACATAAAACAATTCACCATTTAATAACACATTCACTCATCACTCAACGACTGAACGGTAATTCCCTTAATGAAATGATAGAGTTGCTAGCCATGTTGATCTTGCAGTCTCCCGAGTCCCGACAGTGTGCGCGCTGTAAGTATTTATTTTTTTTTTATCGTGCGCTGTGTTTATAGTCCGAGCACGCATCAGTGCGTAGGAGTAGTCTGCTGCGAAATGTTTCAATCCGGACAGTTGGGTGCCAAATCCTTCACCCTTTTCTTGTCTACATCCGACCGACGAAAAAATAGAGTTTCAGGTAGAGAAACAATCAAGTTTTCCTCACCACAGTCACCATCCTTCCTTCACATTCTCCGCTAAATATAATATAAGCTAAACAACAAATTGGAAACTTACCATGGGGAGTGTGGTACAACCAAGGGCTGTATTTATGGTTACCCTTACGCAACAAAAATATATTTCTCAATATATTATGTGGCAATATATTTCACGTGTATTCATATATTGTGAAATTTAGATAATATATCATGATGTATTGTAAAACAATTTATTATATCTATAAGTGATATATTGTGGCATACTGCAATTATTTCCATTTTCATATATTGAATAAATACATTGTTATTTGATTTAATATATTATTATTTATATTGAAATATACCCCACATTACATGAGATTATATATTGGAATACACAGTGAATATATGTAAAAATATATGTAAAATTATTAGGGCTGTCAGTTTAACGCGCTAATTAGATTAATTAATTACACTGCAAATTAACGCGCTATAAAAATTAACGCAATTAATCATGAGTGGCAAGTCAATGTGCAAGCATTTTAAATTTGGCCCTTTGAGTGACCCGTAGGCTGCAGTGGCAGGTCGCATCCTACCTGCGCCACTAGTCAAAAGCAGGGTGACAACAGAAATGGATGCGACACCGGAGAGCGAGGCAAGCTTACTTGGACCTTTGAACGGCAAGTTTATTTATAAAAAGAACAAAGACGGGACTATTAACAAGAACGCAGTGATTTGTACCTTGTGTAAAAAAGAATTTTCCTATCACCGTAGCAGCTCCAGCCTGAATTATCATTTAAACGCTAAACATGTAGTTGCTGCTAGTGCCGCTAGTGCTACCGTGAGCTCACTCCGCCAACCCACACTTGCTGAGTTAGGAAAACGAATGAGCAAAGCCACAACAGAAAAACTGACAAACTCAATGGCAAAGGGGGTTGCTGGTGATTGCAGGCCGATTTCAATCGTGGAAGACGAGGGCCTAAAAGAGGCGTTTCAGATAGCGTCATCTGACTCTAATTTCCAGCTACCGTCGAGAACTACAGTGATGAAAAGAATTCACCAGCTGTAATGTGAATGTCAGTGAATTGTAATGTCCTAGAATTCAAATTCTTTATTTGGGGACCTTTAGCAGATATGAGATTAAAATGCGATTAATTAGATTAATTAATTACAAATCCTGTAATTAATTAGATTAATTTTTTTAATCGCCTGACAGCACTAAAAATTATATGAGATAATAAAACTCAATGTACAAGAAAATATAATCAGTTATATATGGGAACATATATGTCTCAAATATGTTGAAAAAATTATATATGATTTATATTAAATAATATATCTAATTATATATTGTAGACACTTCAGATGGCAAAAATTATTTGGCCTGGATCTGGCCCAGACCCTCCATAAGTTCTGGGCCGCATAACGGACTCGGACCGATGTCCTTTAGCACAACGGGCCAATACCAGTTCGGATCCATTTTTTCATCTGGGCCGCAGCTGGGCTGGCTCCTAACCGGACTTGGGCCAGTGTCTATTGGCACAACTTGGCCAGTACTGGTGCAGATCCATTTTTTCATCTGGGCCGCAGCTGCGCCAGCTCCCAAACGGACTCGGACCAGTTTCTTCTGGTGATACTGGCGCAGATCCTTTTTTTTTTTTCATTTGGGCTGCAGCTGGGCCGGCTCCTAACCGGACTTGGGCCACTGTCTTTTGGCATACAAGGCCAGTACTGGTGCAGATCGTTTTTTCATCTGGGCCGCAACTGGGCCAGCTCCCAAACGGACTTGGGCTGATGTCCATACCCCCAGCTCATTTTGTGGGTATTTCTACTTTACTGTAATTAACCTTTTTAGTGAAAGTGAAAATACCATAACTCTGTGGCTAGCAGGTTACTGTCATGTTACATTAAAATAATATTGCACATTTTATCACTTATTCCTTCTGAGAATGATGCAAGAATACGTAGAACGCCAAACATTTTTTTGAGAAAAAAATTCCTGTTGATTTTACAAAAAAACCCCTAAACATCTTATCACACCTGCAGAAGTTACGGGTGTTCTTTTGAGGGCATGCAGGCACATTTCTATGAGGATGCATTTACTAAAAGGACCTTGAGGAGGCAAATGAAACAGACTGATGAAATAGAAAAGGCAGATGCTTTTTGACAGCATGAGAACAACATATGAACAAATGACATCATTCAAAGGAGCAAGTTGAATTCCCTGCCTTTGGCAACCTATACAAGACATTTTGTATGTAATTCTGGATGGTACATGCTCCTTTGTAAATTAAGAAAGTGATGAATCATCTTGTTCAGGCAGGACTGATAGAGCTGGACTCTGAATTTTGCTATTCTGGGTTTCCCTTATGCCCGGGCCCTCTGAATGTTTGAGTAATCAGAACCAAATACATGAAAGTTGCCAAAATGTTGACTGTTCACCTGTATCTGAGGTAAATTATCTACAGTATTCAGCCTGGAAGGAAAAGTGAGAGACTTTCTACTGGTTATCATGAAGTCATCCATGCTTTATCAGTCCGATGGTTATTTATTTATGGCACTAAATAAATAACTCAGAATTGTTTGTTTGGTATAACCATTTATTTTTTTTTCCACAATAAAGTTCTTTTTGGTATAACCATTTAATTTTTTTTCCACAATAAAGTTCTTGTATCAGGCTAAAACTAGCCTTTCTGTTCTTCTGTTAACATTTTAAAAAACAAAACAAAATAACTAACTAAAACATAGCAACAACAACATTTAATTCCCAGGAGGTACCTGCATACAAAAGAACAAGAGAAAATTTGTCAGTAACGCCGAAGTAGAGAAAGTAATGCAAAAAATAAACAACAAAATCTATCCTTTTGTCCATTAAGTAATTTGTTAGTATTAGGCTACCAAATCAATAGGGATGCAAAAAAAATAGGGTTTCTGCAGGTATAATTTTTTTTTAAGTAAGACATATTTTAAACCTTGTGATTTTGATGGAATTGAACTCACAGTGATGGAACTCAGAGAAAGCACAGGAGAACAGGTTGATATCAAAAAATCTGTTGGTTTAATAACAAAAAGAGTCCACAAAAC
Source organism: Chaetodon trifascialis (assembly GCF_039877785.1). Lineage (NCBI taxonomy): Eukaryota > Metazoa > Chordata > Actinopteri > Chaetodontiformes > Chaetodontidae > Chaetodon > Chaetodon trifascialis. Next base: position 30,459,326 of record NC_092058.1, on the reverse strand, counting down.
TGGCAACAAAATGCGAGAGCAAATAATGCTCTGATAGATTGCTGATTAATTAATAAAACTAAAAGTGTCCAGAAAACGGCAACAAAGGGAGAAAGCCAAAAACACTCTAGAACAGGGGTGTCAAACTTATGGCCCGCGGGCCGGATCAGGCCCGTGAACGGATTTAATCCGGCCCGCGAGATGATTTGAAGTTAAAATTAGCTGCTATTTTTCAATGAAAGAAACTGCTGTTCTACATGTGTCCACTGGATGTCGCAATAGCAATTATGTTAAGCAGGCAAACTGTTTATACCGGGGCTGAGCAAGTAGGCCATCTTTAGGACCGCTGAGCTGTGCCTGTCAGCAGTGAACTCATGAGTGAACTGCCGACTCAGCACGCTCAGCACACATGTGCGTCACATGAAACCCATGGATACCTGACAGCTGGCCTGGAGCTAGCTGCATTGTCGTTGTGCCTGTTATGTCTTCTACTCTGAATATTACGCGCTTTGGCACCCTCATTTCCCCAAAATGTCTCTGTCAAAAAAGAGAAAAGTGGACACAGAGTGCAGAGTTTTCCAGGAAACATGGTCATCATCCTATTTATTCACGGAAGTGAGTGGGAAACCTGTGTGTTTGGTGTGTTCACAGCAGGTTTCAGTGCTGAAAGAATATGACCTTTGATGCCACTATGAGAGTCTTCATGCCGAAAAAAAACAAAACTTGAAAGGACAACGGAGAATAGAGAAAGTAAATGAATTGTTGGCGGCTCTGAAGAAGCAGCAGTCTGTGTTTACTCGTAGCCGAGAAATAAGTGATGCTGCAAGTGAAAGCCAGCTACCTTATTGCTAATGAAATTGCGCTGGCTTCAAAACCATTTAGTGAGGGTGAATTTGTGAAGACATGCATGCTGAAGGCTGCAGAGACTGTGTGCCCTGAAAAGCGTCAGGCTTTTGCAAATATCAGCCTGACAAGAAACACAGTTGCAGACAGGATTTCTGATCTTGCGGAGGATTTGGACAGCCAATTGAACCGCAAAGTAAAGTCATTTATTGCGTTTTCAGTTGCAATCGATGAAAGTACAGACATTACAGATGTTGCGCAACTGGCCATATTCATCCGCGGAGTTGATGACACTTTGACCATCACCGAGGAGTTTGTGGAGTTGGTGCCAATGACGGACACCACAACAGCAGCTGATATTTTCACCGCCCTCGTCGGAGCACTAGACCGGGTTGGAGTGGACTGGTCTCGCGCTGTCAGCCTGGCTACAGATGGTGCACCTTCAATGACCGGGAGAAAAGCAGGTGTTGTGACAAAATTCAGAGAGAAGGTGCAGACTGCAAATGGAGGACATGATTTTTGGACTTTTCATTGTATTTTGCATCAGGAGGCATTGTGTTGCAAGTCACTGAAGATGAATAACGTCATGGAGGTGGTCATCCAAACCGTAAATTTCATCCGATCCAGAGGCCTGAATCACCGTCAGTTTGATAGCCTTCTCAGAGAGAATGACCACAACAGTGGCCTGCCGTACCACACCGAGGTAAGGTGGTTAAGTCAAGGTGCTGTGCTGAGGCGCTTCTTTGATTTAAGAGAAGAAATCAAACAGTTCATGGAAAAAAAGGGCAGACCAGTGTTAGAATTTCAGTCCACAGAATGGATGCAGGACCTCACATTTATGGTGGATGTTACAGAGCACCTGAATAATTTGAACAAAATGCTACAAGGGCGCAGCAAAGTTGTCACGCAGTACTATGATAGCATATGTGCGTTCAAGTTGAAGCTGTCATTGTGGGCGACACAACTCGTGGGTGGTGATGCTGCTCACTTTCCTTGTCTGAAAGATGTGTGCGCGACCCAACATGTGTGATTTACTGTGATAATTTCAGTCACTATAAGTTTGGTTTGTTGAAATTGTTCATGCATTGCACAGCTTTTAGAAGTGTTTTGTAAAGAGTTTGTGATGTGTTCAGACTATAGTTGCACTATTTTAAAGTAAAACAAAGGAAACAAATCTGAAGTTGTCGTTATTTTTAAGTTGTTATGCCATGATTTTACTGGTCTGGCCCACTTGGGAAAAGATTTTCCTCCATGTGGCCCCTGAGCTAAAATGAGTTTGACACCCCTGCTCTAGAAGATTGCGATCCAGTTCCTCTCACCGGCAAGGCTGGGCTGAAGGCTTAACAGGACGAGGCTCCTAAGGGCAAAGTACAAAGAAAAAACACAGGTAAGTACAAGGGGTTAAATACACTGCTGATTGAGCGTAGATGAGATGATGACTTGCAGGTGCGAGAGGAAGGGGGGCTGGAGAAGCTGGGCAGGTAGGAGCCGTCCACAGCACAGTCCACAGCACCTGAACAAATAGGGGAACACAGACAAGACCACAAGGGGGCAAGGGAAACACAGGGAAAACACAAGGGAGGTAGGAGGGAACCCAGCACTGCCTAACAGACACGTGCACGTGTAGCAGCATAGAAATGTGGTTCAGTGTTCTATGTATTGCTGCATGCAATGAACGTTTCTGATGGCCAATCAGAGGAAAGAGCCAGGTATATAAGTAACAGCCCTTGCCCTGGGCTCTCCCTCTTTGCACTCCACCTGACTCATCATTTCTGGGTCAGAGGCTGTCTGCCCTTGACAGGTATGCCCACTTATTGCTTCTCCTTGCTGGCTGGCAGGTTACATTGTTCACGCTGACAAAAATTGCTGTATTTTATAGCGACTGCTTGTGTGGCGCTCCGGGATGCCTGTGTGTGCTCCTGCATGTGGCATCTGTGTAGTAAGTGTCCTCTCTCTCTTGGTGTTATGGTGTTTGCTAAAACGTGGCTAATAGGCTAAGGTAGGAGCCTTGGTGACTGTCTGCAGCCCTCGTGGGTGTGTGTGTGCGTGTGTCCGCCTTTGTTAAAAAGGCAAGCTGTTCCTGTCAGAAATTCGCCACATTCAGTCGTGTGTCAAGTGCAGTACAGCGTAAGAAACGCCGTTTTTTCAGACTTTACGTCTGAAAAAACTACAGTTGACGCGACTGAATGTGGCGTATTTCTGACAGGAACGGTTTGCCATAGTTAAAAGGTACGTACTTAATTTAGCATGTAGCCACAACATTGTCACTGTTCGGCTTAGAAATGCTAACCTTATCGCTGATAAGGTGAAACTGGGATCGGCCGCGATAATCAGCTGACGGGGAGTCAGCTGACTATGTCCCCCCCCCCAAAATGTCAATCTCACTTCCTAAAGATTAAGACCTGCAGCACAGAGGAGGACCTGGAGACTCTCAAAGAAACGTGTGGGGACTGGATTGTTGGCCGTAGTGTGCCAAAAGTCTACACACCCCGCTTACAGGATCTCCCACAAATACATGCCAGAGTTGTGGCTCATTTCATTTTTCATCGGTAAGATTGTTTTACACTACACTACACTCTTTTACACTTTTACATTTTTGGGAGGTGATGGCCTGTATATACTTCCCTGAAAGGGTTTGTTGGTGTGGCCTGCATGTATTACTGCTATTACTTTGTTCAGGAAAATTGAAGTGTGTGTACATGAGCATGTGAAACAAAGGGTTTTGAATAACTAATTTCCACAAAGAGCATGACCATGTCTTTGTATTTTCTTATGCTTTTTTCTTTTTTTTTCTTTTTTTTTTTTTAAGTTAACTCTTGTGAGCTCATGAAGTAATGTGCAGTGGTTTACAAATACAATTTGTTGTATAATTACATGACCTGACATGATTCCAAAATAAACTGGCTAACCATTTCTTCAACAGAGTTGCAAGCATGATCCAGCAGTTCATTGCTGGCATGAATGCATGTGGGCAATTTTGGGAGCTGGTAAAGGCCAACTGGAGGCAGTTCATTCCAGTGTTTACCAACACTGAGGAAAAACTCACCCGCCAGAAAATTTGGTCGATTTTCAAGCATACGAGGAATGAAGAAGGCAGCAACAGGTGGGAGATGGAGGAAAGCACCCTGTACTTGTTTGAGGACTGGCTGGTGGCCATTGAAGGTGCGTGGTATTGTTAATTTCAGAATCACTTTGTTGCATTGTCATTTAACAAAGAGTATAGTCTGGGTCTGATGCTTTCTTGACTTCAATCTCAACTCTTCTTGACAATTTGAGTGTAAATGAGAGGATTAGCTGCCAGAGGTTTGTAATAGTAGTCATTAGTCTTTGAAGAGGATCGTGATAGTCTGTGTCAAACAAGCTCTTGGCAGCCTTCAGCATCCTGCAGTGCTGTAAATAAATTTGTGTATTGATTTTTGGCTCCTGCATCATGTATGAATCTCATATCAAATATGAACATGTCTTGCTTCAGGAATTCTACGTAATATACATATCTAACAATTGTAATATAAATGCAACATGGTGGTGCTGGGACATAACTGACTGTAAATGTCTAAAACACTGTTGTTTAAAGATGACTAATTACTTTAAACTGATGTCTGCAGAGGGTGTCATGGATTTCACTTTCGAGGAGCTGCTCATCTTTGTCACTGGAGCAGACCACCCCCCCCTCTTGGATTTCCCAACCTGTGCTCCATCGAGTTCTAGGAATGAAATGCGTCCCGTTTGCCTCCACCTGCAGCCTCTCTCTGTCTCTCCCCAGGGACTGTGAAACGGAGTTCAGAGAGCTAATGTGTCTTGCTCTGAGGGGGTCATTGGGTTTTGGGAAGGTGTAGGTGTTTGTGGCTTGTGGTCTTCTTGGCTGTACATAAGTTTGATTAGTATGTCCATGTTTGAAATTTCTGTGTTCTGTTAAAGTTGTTTTTTTTTTCCCCCTGTTCATTATAAAAAATTTATTTTTTTCTTTTCTCACCCTTTTTCCTGTTTTTCTTTCATGGGTAGTGGCTTAGTTTCTGTTCTCTGTCTACATTGTTTGTTCATGAAAGTTTATATAAATAATTTTCTACATCGGTTTGTCATATTTGGCCCAATTTTTCTATTACCATGACAATAGCAAAAACATTTTCTTATAAAGGTAATGAAGGTGCCTGACAGCACACTGCCAATGCCCTTGCAGATCAACTCCATTCTTCCTGTAACTTCAGCTAACATCAGTGCATGCGTGTTTGATACTGTTTATGGAGCAAACCTGATCAAAATGTAAGAATGTAGAGTTTACCATGTCGAGGTTTACAGGCTAAGAGTTGTGCCATAAAAGGCTAAACTATGATCATTATTCTAGGCTACACCTTTATTGTAATAGGAGTTTCTATTCAGGTGGACAGCCCTAAAGGTCTGACTTACATAGGCCAAATGATGTCCATTAATAAACAATGTAGGGGGCCATCCTGTGTAGACATTGGAATGCAATTTACACATGTAAGCTAGGAGACGCTGTTCAGGTTCACAGCCCTAATGGTCTGATTTACATAGGCCAAACTAGGGCTGGGCCGATAGACAGGTAGACAGGTCATCAATATCAGTATAAAATGCGTTCGATAAAGCATTCGATAATTTTTTTTTTCTTCGTCGGAAGAAACCTGAAGTTGCGAAGCAAGGTTGGTTGCATGAACAAAGGCACTCGCTCTCAGGTAACTGAGCAACGTAGGGAGTAATCGCTAATCAGTGAGAGAGACAAGCTAACACGCCAATCATGTAACATTATCAAGTTCGGTTGCGCCGTGTTGTCACGTGTTTGTTGCTCCGCGAGGAGTAAGATGAGAAATAGAAAGTGAGCGCTGCAGCGAGCGAAGAAATCGTCGATAAAACAGGGAAAGTCAGCTCGCCAGTATGGGGTTTTTTGGATTTTATAAGTCCGACCGTAGTCAGACCAATGTGGTCTGTAACTTATGCAAGACTGTCGTCCCCACCAAGACCGGTAATACCACAAACTTATTTAACCACCTCAGCCGCGCTCACTCTTTGGAGCGCAGCCATATTCGCCAACGTCCAACAACCGCAGCACCACCGCACACGCAGCTGACCACCATGCAGAGGTATCTGCTTCAGTGCCTGATGACAAATCATCTAAAAGGCACGAAGACGTAACGGAGGCAGCGGCATATCATATAGCTAAAGACATGCTTCACTGAGCACTGAGGAGAAGCCAGGTTATAAACATCTCTTATACGTACTTTTTTCTTAAACACACTTGCAATAAAAATATAATTGAATAGTTCGTGTATGTTTAGAGTAAGAAGAGTGACTAAAGTTGTTCATATGTCTAGGCTGGTTTTATAGTTCAGTCAGTGTTACTGTACTGTCTATCATGTTTGTTTGTTTGTTTGTATGTGACAGATGTCAAGTCTACCTCAGTTTCTGCTATGTTTCCAAAACACTGCACATATTTGAACATTTTATTCAGCAGAAGATGAATCAGCTTGTGAACTTTCTGCACTAAACCTGCAGAAAAAAAAGTTCTCAGGTTTCTCTCTGTTTACATTTTTACACTTTTTTTACATTTATTATTTGAGTGTTTTCCATGTTTGTGTTGACATTTCCTTTCCTTTCTGCCTTGATAGCTGAGGGGATTATAATCAGAGGAAGGTTAAATTTAAAATAAAAATGTTTAAATTGAATGTATTTTTCTCCTGGTCCTTATTTTAAATAGGTCATTAAAAATATCAATAATTATCGATATCGACCAATATAAAACACTTATATCGCAATAGAGTTTTCAGCCATATCGCCCAGCCCTAGGCCAAACAATGGCCATTAATAAACAATGTAGGGGGCCATCCTGTGTAGACGGTCATTGGAATGCAATTTCCACATGTAAATTAGGAACTATTCAGATTAACACCTGTTATGTCCCAGACTAGGGGAACCAGGACACAACACAAAAAGGCTCCCCTCTTCCTCCCAGCTCCCAAGAAAGGCCGGTCACAACTTTCTGCAGTCTAACAAGGTTTTTTATTTATTTCATCAAGTAGCAATGGCGTTGGGGAGGGCAAACAAACAAACAACAGACTTCCATTTTGTCGACTCTTACCTGTCCAAAGTAAAATAAAATAAATTACAAAACTCTAATCCTCCCTAACCAAAACAGGAGAAAACAAGTAAACTTAAACGGCTTCCCTCCCCTACAGCTACTCACCTCGTTAGGATAAGGTTAATATTATTAATAGTATTTACAATAATCACAATAACCGGTAACGAACACACACAAACTCAGCCACCGGCCACAGCGGCAGCAACACCATTTGACACAGCCCTCTCTTGGAAGCGGAAGGAGAAGCAGGAGAGGGAGACGGTCCACCGACCTCCCCCTTAAATAGCAGCACCTGCCAATCACGCCTCCCCACCTGTAATAAGGGCAGAGAGAGCACAGCACACACACATACACATACACATACACATACACATACACATACACATACACATACACACACCCTCTTGTGCCCAGGATGACACACAGCATCGAGGATACACTAAACAAATGCAGTAAATCATAACAATCATAACACACCCAAAGGCGTTAACTTAATGTACCAAAGGGCCGTTACCTGCTCGGCCAGTGATATATATAGTGTGCCATCTTGGGTATTTTTTGGACAACAGTTTTGGGAAGGACTACCGCTAGAGACATATAGGCTACCTACAACAGAGAATTATGCCTCGGAGAACATTCATCTTGCGTTGCAGGAACATTCTGAGTGACTGCACTCAACGTCTCCTACTGGACGATGTTGAGCCTCGTGTACTTCAGTCAGCATTACACAGGTATTTGCTCAGATCTTTGATATTGTTGGCAGTCGTCTTATTTGACATCTGAGGTGCAGAGAACTTGCTGTCAGCTTGAGGAAATTAGATTGAAGATGTTCTGCATAGTAAAAAGTTCTTTTAAGTTATCTAGGGTGGTCAGACAGTCTTTTCAAGGTCTTTGTCCAATCCACAGTGCTCTCTTTTGGAGACATTTGTCCGCATTTTAGACTTGTTCTTCAAACAGAGGTAGTCGTAGTACACCTATTGTAATTATTTACCCCTTTCAGTGCCTGGCTGGTGGTCAACCTGTAGGCCACGTGTGGATTAGGCCAAGCACACTCTGTCATAATGTTGAAAAGTTGTAACTACCTGTAGCATATATTTAAAAATAAACTTTTGACCTATTGTCCCAGGTTGGAGATAATGCAGAGGAGCCTACAGTGGGCAATGGGAACTTTGTTAAATGTCCCAGATGCTGACCGAATCCTCAGCGACCTAACAGAACTGTTAGAAGAAGTCAGAATGGCTGGTAATCAAGGAGAGCAAGGTAATATATATAACATTTGTCATACATGATTGTAGCACATGAACCTTGAGCAGTTGACCTCTTTTTGCTCTTCATGATGATGACCTAGGATCTGTTAAATGACATATGGGTAAACCCAAGCCCAAAACTGAATGTGACCTCAAAAAATCCTGTAACAAATTATATAATATGTCTTGAAGCAATGTTAAATGACCTAAATAACATGTTGTTTCTGATGTGTTTTAATTCATTTCATTTAAAGGGTTTTATTTTGACATCTGAAAAACCGGAAGTTGAACAGAGACGAAAACAGGAGGGGAACTATACAAAGTATACATGAAAAACGAAGTTAAAAGTAATATTTCTGTCTAATATAGCACCTGGCTGACGAGGGCACAAGGTTTGTCAGTGCTTTATTTTACATTGTGTGCATTTTGAGTGACTTTATTATGCGTCCTTGTATGTATTTGTATGTATGTAATATATTCTTCCAAAACGGGATTAACAAGCTTTTCCTGTTTTTGCAGGTGGTTCTGGTTACCAGGCCCAGTTGGTTTGGGGAGGAGGGAGAGGAGCACCTAGTTTGTCCATCACTCGACAACAGCTGTTGTTTCTGAGGTCTTGTGGCTTCAGCATACCTCAGATGGCTGGTGTTCTTAATGTGTCTGAACGTACCGTTCATCGACGTTTGAGGCAAATGGCAAAATCATGCTTAATTTTCTGTATTTGTTTTGCTCTGTCATTATGTGGTAAAGCATTTCCATCACTGTATTTCAATTTGTGTATGTATCATACATATACACACGCAGACCACTGCATGAAAAGTAACATTTCCATCAATTATCGTCACTGTAAATTGCTGTGGAAGTTCTCTCTCAGCCCCTGTGACCATGATGTCTTAAAATGCAAATGTAAATGCTGCAAAGCTATACAAATGCAAATTGGGATTTTTTATTTTTTTTTTTTTGTGTGTGTGTGTGTGTGTGTGTGTGTGTGTGTGTGTGTGTGTGTGTGTGTGTGTGGGTGTGTGTGTGTGTGTGCCTACAGAATACAAAGATTTTTTTTTTTTCATGAGGATTTAAAAGTGTGTTTAAATAATTTTATAGGTTACATACAGGAAGAGTCCTGACTCTCAAAAGCCTTTCATTTTCCACTTAAATTGCTAAATCAAATTGTGAAAATTAAAGCATCTACAGTTCTTGAATATGTCACAATATTTCGCATTTTGCCACCACAACACCAGATGAAGAATGGTTGCGTGATTAGCTTGCAAAATTCCAGCAGAGTAAGTCCACTGATGATTCTTTAAGTAGGAATAAAAAGGGAATACACCAAAGTAACTTTTCTTTTTTTTATTTTCGATTATGTCAGTTTAAAGAAGTTTACATGTTTTATAAAATATTCAGGGACAAAAATAGAAAATCAATCATGATCTCGCGAGAAATTCCGCGAGCGCGACCTTGCATATGATTGGACACCTCCTCTGACGCAATGACGTTGGCAGAAAACGACCTCGGCGTGTCTGTGAATGCGAATTGAGCTTGGATCATAACAGTTACATTTCGGGTCCTGCTAAACTTTAACTCTGTTCATACAATGGCCGGATGTCGTCTTCAGTTCACCCTAGAAGGCACTCCTCTGCGACGAGTGGACGGCCTGGCTGCGGAGCGACCATATCCAGAAAGTCCAAACAATTTAGAGAAAAAACTGCTGAGCGCCTTCAGTGGATTGTCACGGCTGCTAACGCAGCTGATGGCGCAATTGGCGAGGAGAATGACCGTGAAAAAAGCCAGACTGCTCACTCTGGAGGAGCAGCCCCGACCGAACTGCAGCTGCGGAGACAAAGAGACGGGTGCGTAAGTTACGTAAGTAACGTTAGCATTTAATACTACATTGTGCCGTTTTTAGGGCGCCAAACCTTTATTATTCTTATTGCACTACGTTCCGAACATTTGGTAACCATTCACATTACATTTAACATTACAATGTATTTTGTATTTTAAAGGAAAATACGAAAACGACAGGTGATATGAACCTGAGCAGCGGTAAGTTAATAAAATGCACAGGAAATATTCTGCAGAATGAAAGCTATAAACGTTGCGTGACGTGTTTGTACTTTTTGTGTTTTACAGACTAAACGCGCCCCACAACGAAACGGTGATGTCATATTTGATGGTGACTTTAACTGGGAGTCCAGACATGGATGGTGTGGACAGGAGTCTTTTTATGTAAGTTTTTTTTTTTTTAACCCCTTTCTGTTGTTTCTTGTTGTTGTTTTTACTGAAACCTGTCTTAATTATTTCAAACGAATATACAGTATATTTTCTTCCAGCAGCCTGTAAGACATATTATGAGACGGTGTGGAGGAGCTTCAGGTATGCCCAGGCAGCTCTTTCAGTTCAGGCAGCAGCTGTGAAGATTTCAGCTCGCAGCAGACAGAGAAGGAAGCGGGTATGAGTTACATGAATGCCGCTTTATTTTCATAACAATGTAAAAATAGGCTGAATTTTATTTATTAGCTGCATTGTTTTTGACAAACATGGTCACATTTGTTATCATGTGTTATTGTTTCTTAGCAGTACTAATATTATATTAACACCTGTATTTACAGCTGCTGGAAGCAAGAAGGAGTGTCCTAGCTCTCCCAACACTGCCAGACACTGCAAGATCGGCTGGAGAGCGACCCAAAGTATGTGGCGACACACCGCAAGAGGCTTCGCATCGAGTCCCCTTCAAAGTGACAGGTGCCAACTCAGTATGACCCAGAGGCAGCAAAGAAGCATTTCCAAAGGCCTTAGACTCTTTTTCATGCACCATGACAGTGGCTGAATCTGGATTGTGGATTTCAGCTGCGTCTCCTGCCTTGGCCCTGCCTGACATCCACTGCAACTGCTACTGCTGTTATTACATCCACTGTCACTGTTACTGTGACTGCATGTCTGTCTCTCTGTCTCTGTCTCTCTCTCTCTCTCTCTCTCTCTCTCTCTCTGACTGCTTTTCTTTCTGTCTGTCTGTCTCACTCTCTCTCTCTTGCTCTTCCTCTCTCACCCAACCGGTCGAGGCAGATGGCCGCCCACCCAGAGTCTGGTTCTGCTCGAGGTTTCTGCCTGTTAAAAGGAAGTTTTTCCTCGCCACTGTCGCCAAGTGCTTGCTCATGGGGGAATTGTTGGTTTCTTTGTAGATAAAAGAGCTTGGTCTGTACCTGCTCTATATGGAAAGTGTCCTGAGACAACTTCTGTTGTGATTTGGCGCTATACAAATAAAATTGAATTGAATTGAATTGAATTGAACCATGGACCAGCGGCCCCCTCTGCACATTTCCTTGCTTTTTTTCCCAGTAGTCACTGAATTTCCTTGGTTGATCCTTGTTAATGTGTGTGTCACGATTTCATTAAAGACTTTTTCAAAATGTTTCTGTCAGCTGTGTTCTTTGTGCTCTACTGTGTGGTAGTGTAGAAAGTGGATTGCCAAATAAATCAATGAATCATCAATCAAATAAAATTATTTTGTCTATATTTTATATATACATAAATATAACAATATAATAATTAATTTTAATTTATTATATAGTATTTAATTTAACATGTACTTATTATTACTATTATTATTTTTATTTAATAGATGACCAATAGCAGCAGAGTTGTCATCCAATCACATGATCACTCACTCATGTGATTGGAGTTGCTATCCAATCACATGATGGTTTCCTTTTAAAATGCCTGTGGAATCATCCAATGGTTGTTTGTGAAGCCAGCAGACCAGCCTGAGTCGATCAACGTCGGTAGCATTCATGTGCTAATTAGAGCTATTTGCACCTTCGCGAAGGCACGCTTAACCACGCCCCCTGGCGACAGATGGTTCGTTTCCAATGATATCCCCGTAAACTGGCCGTAAATCGGCGAAAATCAACGAATTTCGCCGGGATTTACTGGTCGAAAATGTGGTTTTTCATGCAGTGGACATACACACTAAAACAATCAATATTGACTGATAATGTGCTATTTTTTCCTTCTAATAACAGACAGTTCAACCTGACCCAGACATTTTCAAGTATACCAGAATCTGAACTGAATGAACTAGTCACAGAGCTGGTGGCTGGCAATGACATAGTGGGTCCTGAGTCTGTAAGAGTGGCGCTGCATGCAAGGGGACTCTGTGTACAACGAAGAAGGGTGCGAGAAAGTATGCTGCATACAAACCCTGGGGCAGCTGCACTTAGATCTTTACTAGAGAGATGGACTTACTAAGTACAAGGTCCTAACTCTTTGTGGCACATTGATGGCAACCACAAGCTGATAACCTTTTCTAAACTCAGTTATTACATTAGATATTTGCACTTGCAATATTTTATGTCAGTGGCTGCGATGTCATGAATATTAAGTGTGTTTTTGTAGGTGGAGGATAGTCATCCATGGAGGGATAGATGGCTACAGTCGCCGTGCCTCCTCCAACAACAGCAGCAGCACAGTGTTTGAAAACTTTGTCAATGCTGTGGCTCACTATGGCGTGCCCTCTCGGGTCAGGACAGACAGAGGAGGAGAAAACAGTGCTGTGTGCCTCATGATGAACCTGTTCAGAGGTTTTAGACAAGGCAGCGCCATTCAAGGGAGGAGCGTACACAACCAACGCATAGAGAGGCTCTGGGGGGGGATCTGTGACGTGGACTCATCAACGTGTACCACGAACTATTTCACTTTTTGGAGAGTGAGGGCATAATCAACTCTGACAGTGATATGCATCTCTGGGCTCTCCATTGTGTGTATCTTCCAAGGCTGAACAGAGATTTAGCCGACTTTGCAATGCAGTGGAACAACCATGGGCTAAGGACGGAAGGTCACATGAGTCCATTGCAGATTTTTGTTGAAGGGTGTCTCCAGCAGCAGGAAAGAAGTTCATCTGCCATGCAAAACATTTTTGGAGGAACTGCACCTCCTCATGCTCCTGTCCCTCCACCTCCTCATGCTCCTGGTCCTGCACCTCCTCATGCTGCTGGTGCTACCCCGGCTGTCGCTGCAGCTGATGAAGAAGTTGCATGGCTAGTAGACTGGCCAGAGAGGATAACTGTGCCTCATATAGACTATCCTTTGGAAGGGGCAGTAATGGAGCACATTTAGGCACAGTTTGACCCTCTCAGTGGCACCAGGGGACATCATGGAATACTAGTCATTCGGGGCCCGTTTTCCTTTCTAGACTCCTCATGATAGGAAAAAGATAAAACCCAACTCAGTCAGTGTACAGTGTATACCCAGGAGGTTGACAATATAGGAGCCTGTTAGTCTTACAAGTTGTAGGGATGGCAGTGGCATAACGGTCAGATCGCAGTCTGCAAAGATGTAATGGGGCTACAGGTGGTAGAAGTTATTCAGCAGCTGAGGGGTTGCAGGATTGAGTCAAGCCCAACACAGTCAAACTGTGTTTTAGTAAGACACTACCTTATCTTGATATCAATGTGTCTACAAATCTCTACATAAAATGCAATGGGGCCCATTCTCATATTTGTGATCATCATCACTAGATCTGCTGCCTCATGCCAAATCATAGCTGTGCTGACACAACAGTGCCCCTTGTGGTGTTATACTCTTGTGATAATTATTGAGTATTATTTTTCAAAGATCATATTTGCACATAAATTGGATTATATTGTACATTTGCTGGACTGCACAGTGGCGCAGCAGGTAATGCGCTTGCCTCACAGGGCCGGGTCGGGCCTTTCTGTGTGAAGTTTGCATGTTCTTCCCGTGCATGCGTGGGTTCTCCCTGGGTACTCCGGCTTCCTCCCACAGACCAAAAACATGCTCAATAGGTTGATTAGTGACTCTAAATTGCCCCTAGGTGTGAGTGTGAGTGTGAATGGTTGTGTGTTTGTGCCCTGCGATTGGCTGGCAACCAGTCCAGGGTGTACCCCGCCTCCCGCCCGTTGACAGCCGAGATAGGCTTCGGCCCCCCGGTGACCCCGAAAGGGATAAGCGGCATAGACAATGGATGGATGGATGTACACTTGCTCAAAATTACACTAGGTAACATGGAAGAAAGGGGAAGAATTTTGGAGAAAAAAATCCAATTTTACCACTTTTAAGAATATAGCACACACAAACACACACACACACACACACACACACACACGTGTGTGATGTATTGTGTGTTTGTGCATTTCTTTTTTTTGCTTTTTGTGTGTGTGTGTGTGTGTGTGTGTGTGTGTGTGTGTGTGTGTGTGTGTGTGTGTTTAGCCAAAGTATATATCTATATATCCTAACAATGCATGGAAGGGGAGTTTAAACAATGACAACAGGGCTGCAACGTCAGTGGGTTTATATCCAAACAAATACATCACAATATAGCAGTATGGTGCGTGACAGAGTAAAACAAACAAACAAACAAACAAACAAAAACAAAAAAACAACAAAAAGGGTTCAAGTAAACAATGGCACACATGGGATTCATACCTGCAAGCTAAAAGGTCTCTGTTTCAAAGTCCAGAGCCTTAACCCCTATACAGCTTCTTCTGCACCAGGGAGTAACCAGTGAAAATCAACAATGACATAAAAGCATTGACTGGAAAAATAAATAAATAAACGATGCATGGAAGAGGAATTTGAAATAACGACGAAGTTAATTTATGGGATATTTTCCTGCCTATCACCCTAAATATTAACCTATGAGAAACTACAAAGTTACAAGTTACAAATTAGGACAAACTTTGCCACAAAGGAGATCTGTGCTGAACTGATTGGTCTGGTCTGCTTGTCTTGATCAGCGATTGGGCGCAGACACTTCAAGTTCAGTGGCTGAGAGAAAAGAAGGGTGGAGATTATTATACTAGAAAAACGCCGTTTTTTACGCGCGTTGTTATGGCAAGCTGTTCCTGTCAGAAATACGCCACATTCAGTCACGTTTCAACTTCATTACGACGTAAAATACGCAGTAAAATCTGAAAAAATGGCATTTTTTACGCTGTAATGCGCAAAAAAAGAACGTTGCTTTTTACGCCGTAATGAAGTCCTCCAAGAACGCGTGTAAAAAACGCTGTTTTGTGCATCAAAACGCGCGTAAAATATGCCCGTTCACATCACAACGTATGGCAAGCCGTTCCTGTCAGAAATACGCCACATTTGTTTTGTTCATCTTTGTAAAATGATGAGACTTAGTCTGGTGTTCACGAGCTAACCGCTCGTATTCTTTTAAACACATTTAAAAACCCATACATCATATTTGTTTTTTCCTTTTGTTTGTTCCTTTAAAAAAAAAACAAAAAAACATTTAACATTAGAACCTAAGCATCCAGTACACTGATTCAAAGATCAAGTTTAACTGGTCTTTTGAACTGACGTTTGGATCTCCTCAGTACAGGGAACCCTGTGGAAACCACTTGTCTCGACCTGCACATGTCCATCAGATTTCAATTCAGGCACCATGTCAACCTGTGACACAGCATCCTTTCCCTCTGCATCACAACACAGTGTCCCGTGGAAAGTCTCTTTGGTTTTCAGAAGGTTGCGACTGCTCCTTCTGAACAAATGTCCTTCCTCTGTTTTCACTTCATAGGACCTTGGTCCTATTTCCTGAAGAACAGTAGCTTTTCTGTTCCATGCATCCTGGTCTTGGATTCTCACCACATCATCCTTTTTAAGTAGTCTGAGAGCTTTCGTCGACTTGTCATAACGCTGCTTTTGTTTCCATTTCAGGTTCTCCATTTTTGACTGAATCTCAGTTCTCTGTTTGACCTCTGTGTAGCAAGGCAGTGTGACCACAGGGCAGTGTGACCACAGTCAAGGGGAGCAGACCTGTAGCTCAACAGAGCTAGATAAGGATCTGACTAACTGTCTGTGGCCTTCTTCAGAAGCTGCTTAATGATGTGCACTCCCTTTTCAGCTTTGCCATTTGCGTGTGCATGCCGGGGAATGGATGTAACATGGTGGAAACCATATAGTTTTGCAAACTGCTGCCATTCTTTACAGTTATAACACGGACCATTGTCACTAACTACAGTTTCTGGTAGTCCATGCCTGGCGAATATTGACTTAACATGAGTAATAACACGGAATCTCGTGGCAAGAAATAAGGCCAGGACCCAGGAAGCAGAGACTGGTTTCACAGTTTATTGAAAAAATGCAAAATCCAACAAAAATCTCCACACAGTGGGAAAAAGACAACACCGGCTAAAAAGCTCACTGTAAAAAACAAAAAGGCAAGACCAAAAAGGCCGCTAGTAAAAACACAAAATCACCAGTTCTGGGAACCTATATATTAACCAAAAATCACCTTAACAGGGACAAAACGACACAAGTAAAATAATGAATGAAAAACTTGAGAAGACCACTGAGGCTGGAGCATGGAGGCAGACAAGGTAGAGCTACGTGGCATGATACACGTGAACGGACCAAGAAATCTTCCGGCACTCAGCAGGAGGAAGAGCTCGCTGAAGTAGTCAGCGGCTGATGAGCTGATGCCGCTCAGGTGCGTCTCCTCAAGTGGCCAGGAGATCGACCCCGCCCCCCTCCGCGCTCCAGCACTGCAGCTGAGAGAGGGAGAGAGAAAGAAAAAAAAGAAAAACAGAGCAGAAAACACTGCACCAGATCCAGACCATAACAGTTGGCAGTTGCATTTGTGAGCAGGGCAATTTCTGGGAAGTTTCAGTAGTAATCGATGACTATCACAGTCTTTTCCATTACAGTGAAACAAATCTGTTCCTACTTTCTTCCAGGGTTCAGTGGGAAGATCAAGAATTATCATGGGTTCCCTTGCCTGCTTGCTCTGGTACTTTTTACATGTTTCACACTGTACAATGAAGTTTTCACTGTCTTTATTTATACCATGCCAGTATACAGTGTCTCTGGATCTCCTTTTGCATTTTTCTGTTCCCAAGTGTCCCTCATGTAGTTTCTGTTGCACCTCGATTCTCAAGTTGTGTGGTATTACAATCCTATTGCCTCTTAACAACAGTCCATTTGCCACACATAGCTCTGATCTGATACTTTGGACAGGACCCCTTGGGCCAGCCACTTTGTAGGTGTTCTATCACTGTTAGTCGCTCCTTGTCTTTGGCAGTCTCTTCACTTATTTGCTTTGATTTAGCATCAGACACTGGCAGAGACTCAACTATCATGTTAACATGATTTTCCACTTCTTTTTCAGTGGAGCTCACGTGACTCTCCTCTGGAGCTCTTGATAGTGCATCTGCTAACACTAGGTGCTTGCCTGGTGTGTATATCAACTCAAAGTCATACCTTTGCATTTTCATGATGAGGCGCTGAATCCTTGGCAACATCTCATTCAGGCTTTTCTTAATGATCGACACGAGAGGACGATGATCTGTCTCAACTGTGAAGGTGGGAAGACCATAAACATAGCAATGAAAGATTTCCAGTCCATAGGTCAGTCCAAGACACTCTTTTTCAATTTGAGCATATCTGCTTTCAGTCTTAGTCATGGATCTGGAAGCGTAAGCCACTGGCTTCCAGCTATCTCCTTCAGCTTGCAGCAAGACAGCTCCAAGCCTGTCCTTTGAAGCATCTGTGGAAATCTTCAGCTTCTTGGTTGGATCATAATAAGCCAGCACAGGAACAGTCGTCAGTGTGGTCTTTAAAGCATTCCACTCACTCTCATTTCTCACTGTCCACTTGAATTCTGTTGAATCATGAAGGAGTTCTCTCAATGCCGATGTTCTCACTGACAGGTTTGGTATGAACTTTCCAATAAAGTTTATCATCCCAATCACTCTCAGCACACCTTTCTTGTCATTTGGGCGTGGCATACCTAGGATAGCTTTTATCTTTCTTTCATCAGGCTCAATACCTCGAGCGGATAATTTGTCACCCAAAAATGTTATTTCCTGCACACCAACAATGCAATTGGCACTTGGCACGGTTTAGTTTCAGCCCATTTTCACGTACCCTTTGGAGCACTTTTGTCAGCCTTTTATTATGTTCTTCAGACAGCCACGTCATCCACATAACAACGGACCCCTTCTAGTCCCTCTAATGTTGTTCATGGCACGATGAAAAATCTCAGAGGCTGAGATTATGCCAAATGGCATTCTGAGAAACCTGTACATGCCATAAGGTGTATTGAAAGTGCAGTACTTTGAACTTTTCTCATCCAGTTTGATTTGCCAGAATCCCTGCGCTGCATCCAGCTTTGAGAAATATTTGGCTCCTGCCATTTCACTTGCAATCTCCTCACGCTTTGGTATCTGGTAATGTTCCCGTTTTATGTTTTTGTTTAAACCTCCAGGATCCATGCATATCCTCAGTTCTTTGTTTTCGTTCTTTTTATCCACGCACACCATTGAGTTTACCCATTCAGTAGGTTCCTCCGCTTTTGTGATGACTTGCAAATGAGACATTCTGTCCAGTTCCTTTTTGAGACGCTCTCGAAGTGGAGCTGGAACTCTGCGTGGTGCACGGATTATTGGTTCTGCATCCTCTATTAGTTGAATTTTATATGTGTACAGCAGGCATCCCAATCCTTTAAAGACATCATGATAACACTGCACGATGGAGTCAACTGTGCATGTGTGTACACTTGCTGTTTCTGGACAGTTAATGTGGTACACTCTCCTCACCAGGTTCAATCTCTTTGATGCAACCCCGCCAAGCAGTGACTCACGGCCCTCAAGCACGACTGAAAACAGTACATTGTAAGTTTTACTCTTCACTGTTACTTTTAGTCTGCACTGACCTTCGCTTTCAATGTCTTTTCCATTGTAGTCTTTCAGTGGCACTCTTTTCTTGATTATTTTGGGCTTTTCTTTCATAGCACTGATTTTTTGTCATGCTGATCAGGTTAGCCTGTGCACCTGTATCAATCCTTAGTGCTACTATTGTTACACCGGTCACAAAGACTGGACCCCGAACGCAGACACAGAGACGAAAAAAGGTTTAGCAAAAAGATAACAAAGTTCATTAAATAGCAGAAACAAAAACAAAAGACTTAAGGGCAGGCCGGCTCTCTGACAGCACGATGAGGCAACCAAGGTACTGTGGAGAAAATGAGAAAGAAAAAACAAAGTTAATAAAGTAACAAAGGAAATCTTACGTGCAGCGAACAAAGAAAGTCTCGAGGAATAATCTCACAAAGAGTACCAAACAGCTAGGAAGCTCTACCGAACGTGTCAGAATAATCTGGCACTGGAGTAGTGAAACAGCCGGGTATATATGGAGGAGATGATGAATGAATTGGAGTCAGGTGTGCCTCATCAACTGCCAGAGAGCCAGGACCAGCCACGCCCCCTTGCCACACACCTGAACTGCAAAGAGGGGAGAAACAGAAAAAGGGAGGGAGAACAACAAAAAACAACAAACCAGAACCTAAAACACAACAGAACCTAACAACTATGGCTCATTTATTGGAAGGGACACAATCCACGTGTCTCCATTTTCTGAGCACCTGTCATTTTCCTCTGTCGGTGCATTATCACTTGAAACCAGTCTCACTTAGGTCAGTTTCTTCAACTAGCTGCACTGGTTTGGGCTTGCCCTTGGACTTTTTGCCCCTTGGATTTTTTACCAAATGCAGGACACTGCCGGGGCTCATGTCTGCTACCACATCATTTGCAGGAGTAAGTTGCATCATCTTTGTCTTTCTTTTGTGGCGTATTCCTTTTCATTTTGTTTTTTACCACATCTACGTTTGCACTGTCATGTCCCGCAGTGACACCTGTTTCACTGAATGTTTTTGCTTGCTGTTGTGCTAACTCACTTGCGTGGCACTGTCTCTCTGCCTCCTGGAGAGTTAGCTGAGTCTCTCAGATCCCCAAATTCACATGACTGTGATTTTACGACGTTTTTTACGACGTATTGCGCAAAAAAAGAACGCTGCTTTTTATGCCGCAATGAAGTCCTCCAAGAACGCATTTAAAAAACGCTGTTTTGTGCATCACAACGCGCGGCGCACAAACGGCATTTTCCTAGTATGACAATAATCTCCACCCTTCCTTTCTCCCAGCCAGTGAATTTGAAGTGTCTGTGCTCAATCGCTGATCAAGACAAGCAGACCGAATAAGTTCAGCACAGATCTCCTTTGTCCTATAGTCAATGTTTTTTCAGCATGCAGGTTCAAATCCAGCGAGTGGCATTGTTTACTTGGACCTTTTGCAGTTGTTTTTTTTTTTACAACTCTGTAATGCACCACGTTGCTATATTGTGATGTATTTGTTTGGATATAAACCCACTGACTTTGCAGCCCTGTGTTAGTAAACAAGATGGCAGAAACCTGTGTGCACTTTCAATTTTTCCTCTCATTTCTGTCGATGTTTTGACGTTATTTAAACTCCCCTTCCATGCATTGTTAGGATATATAGACATATATTTTAGGTACATATACTTTTTTTATTTTTTATTTTTTTTTGCTCTGGTAAGCCTTCTGGTAGAATCAGAATTAATTAATGTTTGGTGATGGCACGCCAGTTGCCAGCTCCCCTCCCCCCCAGAACTGAACACCAGAGAGCGAGAGGTGACTTTAGTGTCAAAGAGGAACAGTATGGCGGTTGTCTGGACCTGTTTTGACAGTCACATATTGTGTAGAATGACCCTGTCTACTGTAGCTTTAAAAAGTATCACAAGGCCATGTGTGACGATTGCATCGCTAAAAACCCGTCTTGACAGAAATGTTAGAGAGCAGAACTCCTTTTGAATGAGATTCAAAACGACACCGTTAAAATGACCCCGGTGATAGCAGAGTTCATAGTGAAATATACGATGCCCTTCAATCCACATATTTACTTATTACATGTTTACAACGAGGCTTTGCGTTATCTAAATATGCTGTTTTAACTTTTAACTTTGCTGTTGTAAACATTACTGTTGTTGCTCTAGAAACAACATTTAGTTATATTTGAAATATAAATAAATTCTAACCCTGTTTTGAATAGACTGAGCACACACTCATTCATCACCACACAGTAATACTACATAGACTATTTGTGCCAAAATGATAATTTCAAATAATTCCTATATTTTTAAGACTGCTTATTAGAAACTCAGTAATAGCTAGCTGCTCATTTAGGCCTTACACCTACACACTGCACATGTGGGATGCAAACATAAGCTTCGCTGCACAACCTGAACCCCAGTAAAAAAAAAGTGCAGTCAAATCTTTTTTTTCTCACCAGCACCCATGCCAATGCCACACCTTTGAGAACTGGACTTTTTTGCATTCTGGGAGTACACGGATGTATTCTAACATTTCTTCATCTTTGCAGAACGAGTCTGTAATGGATTTAATGAATCGAACCGCCTTGGATTATGCTCAAAGGTGTGATGGCTACAAGAAGCAGGACTGTGATGGACTCCATCTTCACTGTGGAAGAGATGGCGACGTGCTCCATCACAGGAAAAAAAGGGGATTGTAGGGGAGAAAAGACAGAGCCTTGACAAAGGCAAAGTGAAGCTAGTAATTGGTAAGCATGCCTGAATATTGTTTGGGTTGGGCAAAATGCTATTGTATCAGCTTGTTAACACACAAAAATGTTGCTCTTTTTCAATTATTTTCATCAGCATCCTCATTGACACCTATATTACACAACATGAATTAATTGGTGAACCCTGAGTAAATTTAGTAGCATTTCATTTCTTACAGACCATGTCAAAAAAGTTCACAGAGCCATCAGACACACTGAAATCAAAGCCTGCGTGGCACAAAAATTAAAAGACACTAGGAGACGAGCTGAGAGGGAAACAAGGTAACCTATTTATACTGTATATGATACTGTTGATGATACTTTGATTCGTAGAATCCAGTTTGGATGGCTTCTAAGGGGCCTGCTGTGGGTCTGCACAAGATCTGTGCTTGTTTATATATTTGACTACTCGACATAGACCAGTCATCACTTGAAAATAACAGAATCAATCATGTAATCCAGATAGAAAAGAAATTAACCTTTACTTTGATAGAATAGACTGGTGTTTGTACTGCCCTAATCTTTGATTTTGTCTTTCAATCCCAAAACAGGGAGCCTGCTGGAGGATACCCAGAGGACTGTGGAAACACAAACACACAATACACACACACTCTTTCCCAGAAGACATTTTTTAGAGGCATTTTGATCCTTTTTATGGACAGTTCTGTTCTCACTTTTCATTGCATGTTTGCAAATAAACAGTATTTGTATCACTTATATTTGTCCTAACTACTTTATTTCTCGTAAAATTATTAAACTGAATATTAAACACTGGTTTGAAGTCGGCCTTTGTATGGATGGACAGACCATATCGTGCAGCCTCATTTTCCTCTTAGACGACATCTGCCAGGCGCATCCAAGACTGCTTGCATTCCTAGTTTAGATTTGTGTTTTGTTGGTTTAAATTTTATATAGAAAATGTAAGTACTAAGACTATTTTGAAACCCACTTGGTTTCACATGGGTATTTGAATCAGTTTCACATGGGAGTTTATATGGGTTACACATGTAAAAACATGTGTGTCACATGTAATAATATGGGTTTCACATGGAATCCCATGGGTTTCACATAGGAATTTGCCTGGGTTTCACATGTAATCACATGGGTTTCACATAGGAATTTACATGGGTTTCACATGGGAGTCTATATGGGTTACACATGTAATAACATGAGTTTCATATGTGATCACATGGGTTTCACATAGGAATTTACATGGGTTTCACACATTACACCATGAAAAATGTTCCAAAACCACGTTTCCCATGTTTAACATGTGCAAATCACGTGTTCCACATTTTTCACATGTGGATTTAACATGTTTTCAAATGTTAAATTTCACATGGGCAAAATCACATGACCATATAATCACATGTGACCACATGTGATTAGCACATGTGACATTCATGTGATTTTTCTGTAAGGGTCCCATCATACATTGGTTAAGTTGTGGGGCACACTTTGAACATGTCTCTTGTTTACTGCAGAAGATAATTTTAGGATTTTGCTTTAAGCTGATCTTAAACTAGATGTTTTTCATTGCTTCTGTAACCTGCAGCAGCGCTGTGCAAAGCTTTACAAGCCAAATTATGGCTAAATACACTTCATCCATTTGTTGCTAATACTGAATGCTGTTCCCCTTTTTCTTTTCTTTGCACACAGCTGCCTCCTGCATATGGTGGTCCAAAATGACAAATATAAACAACTAACCATGCTAGCAAATGCAAAAGGAAACTGTGCTTATGTGAAAATATAGCTATTGTCAAGGACATACTTGAGCTTATATGGATGGATAATTTAAAAAAATATGCTACACTGCAGTGCTGTCAATCTGGATCCCCATTTTAATCTAGGGTAACTGCTGTGTTGTAAAACCAAGCTGACTGCAGAATTTAATTTATCAATATCTCTACAAAACCTACTAAAACACAAGGTAATAGAATCCACAGCATTGACACTAGACATTCAAACAATTCCTTGCCCACATGACCCTCATCTTATTTGTCCCCCAAGTGACTTCCTTGCAAACCAGACAGCTTTTAGCTGGTTAACAGCATGCAGCGCTGAGCAGCATGCCTGTGCTACTATGATTTTGGCACATTTTGTTTATTTTATTAAATGTGCTGTATGTAGAGCTCTAAATAAAAACTTTTAATTATTGCACACATTAATTTGGAAGCATTATTTTATTATGTGTAAACAAAGGAGACCACAGCTGAGATTTGCCACCTTTGTGCTGTATTTTGCATTTTGTGGAAGCAGGTCAGGCTTAGCAGAATGTCAACTGAGTTGCCTTTTGGCACAAAGAAAGATGCTGCAGATAAGAATGAAGACTGCGGTGGTACTCTGACTGGCTGATTTGGCGAACCATACAGTACCTCCATTCTACCTTCTGACCAGAACAGCTGAGACAGAGACATAGAAGGTTCTTCTCAGACAGTTTAACAGGTTAACTTAATCCTCCACAAACTGCATTCATATGAAACTATGTTGGTTTTATAAAATATATCGGGCAATCATAGTGCTGCCTGGGGGATTTTTTCCTCACTGTATTTGGAAAAAAAAAAGTTCATACACAGAGGTGCATGTTGCAAGTTTCTTTGTCACATACTAATGTGAGTATCAGGAGATGGTGATGGGTACTCAAGCCTTACATAGCATGGTCTTATAATAAATGCAATCTCCCTTGCTGTGCTCCTGGGTGTCTCCCTTACTGTCCTCCACTTCTGCTTCCTGCATTGTAGATGATGAAGTTGCAACTGTCAGTCCCTGGCTGAGCTTCTGATTAGTTGTCTCCATCTACTGGTCAACAGCTGGTCTTGGGTCAAATGTCTCTGTGGTCATCCTTGCCAGGTGAATGTGCGCTAAAATGCTGTTGTGCTTACTGACACCGACAGCAACTCCATCTGTACACATAGCAACTAACTTTGTTGTCCAGTCATCCAGGCCTACATCATGGAAGAGCAGCCCCTATATTCTGTAGACTGCAACATTGTTCTTAACTCTCCTAACAAAACTTTGCATTGCCCCTGTTCCTTCTTCACGTGAATGATATGCACCGTTGACATTCACTCCTAGCTGCTTCAGCAAAGCAAAATCCTCAGCATTGAAAGAGATTGTGTGTGTTTAGCCTTATGAAAGGCTAGGAGAAAAACATTAAATAGAGCTTGTTGTTTGTTCTTCAACTTGATTTGCCATTTAGCAAATGGTAAAATAGATTGTGCCACATTCATGAGCTGCTCACTCTTTTTGTGTTCATTAATAAAAGATAAGTTATATTCTTTGCATGTATAAAATACATCTGTTTTATCTGTTCAACTTGGATATGAAAATCATATTTTGCAGCACATTTCAGCGCTCATTACAGTACATCTTGGAGCCACTTTTCAGAGAAAAGCTATTTCTTCTACTTGGGTTTGGTTTGACTTTTCTTTATACAGTGTCTTGCAAAAGTATTCACCCCCCTTGGCATTTTTCATGTTTTGTTGCCTCATAACCTGGAATCAAAATGGATTGTTGGAGTGTTTGCATCATTTCATTTACAGAATATGTGTACAACTTTGAAGATGTGATTTGTTTTTATTATTGTGAAGCAAACAACAAATAGAACAAAATAACAAAAAACTTTTGCATGCATTACTAGTCACCCCCCCCAAGTCAGTACTTTGTAGAGCCACCTTTTCAATTCAATTCAATTCAATTCAATTCAATTCAATTCAATTCAATTCAATTCAATTCAATTCAATTCAATTCAATATACCTTTATTTGTCCCGCAAGGGGAAATTCCAATTTACAGCAGCACCAGTAAACGATAGAATTAGGTAAAAAAAACAGCAAGTATATACAAAAGACTGTAAAAAAAATAAGAATTATCTTAAATTATAAATTGTATTTGCGGACTGTTATGTACAGGATAAATTGCACAGATTATTGCACTGTAACGGGTGTAGAGTGAACCCAATAGCAGCACAAATGAACCAGGTAGCAGTTTAACGGTCTTTATTAAGCCGGTAATTGCAGGACACAGTTAACCACAAGATGCATAAGCGAAGAGCAGGCAGATATGGCAGGATTCGAATTCGGGTCTCCCGTGTGGCAGGCAGGCAAGTTACCACTAGACCAACAGGGCAGGCAGGGAATGCAGAGGGACTCGTGAGCAGGTAATTGGTCTTAGTTCTCAAAAGACTCAATGGGAGAAAATAGCACAAACTCACTGCAGTAGGAAGTTTTCCTGGATGGTGGTTCAGATGAGAAGGCACCAGAGGAGAGGGACTGGAGAGGTGAAGCTGACGCAGTGGTTCAACAGGCTGAGCAGGAACAGGCTGAGTGCCAACCAGCCTCAGGCAGACACGGAACAGAAAGCAGGCAGGCAAAACTCGTAGTCAGGGCCGGAAGGCTGGTCGATTTACCGGGACTGAGACGTGAAGCAGAGGCGAGTCGGGTCGATACCAGGTAAGCAGTCCGAAACATCCGACATCCGACATTTCCCCCATGGAACAGTCCTCAACATCCTGGACAGGTGGGGGCAAGATGCGGGTCCCTCGACGAGCAGCCTCATTGGCTGGCTGGTCGGGGTGCTGCCGATGAAAGTCGGCCAGGAGATTGGAGTCCATAATGTGTCGAGCAGGAACCCAGGACCTCTCTTCAGGACCGTAACCCTCCCAGTCCACAAGGTATTGGAGACCTCTACCCCGTCGACAAGAGCGAATCAGGCGACGCACTGCATACACTGGACTGCCATCGACCACTTGTGGAGGGGGAGGTGGTGGTACAGCAGGGACCAAGGGACTGTTGTGGACTGGCTTAATCTTGGACACATGGAAGGTAGGGTGAACTCTCATGGAACGCGGGAGCTTCAACCAGACTGCCACTGGATTGATGACCATCTGGATTGTGAAAGGCCCAACGAACTTAGGTGCCATCTTTTTGGATTCCTCTCGGAGAGGTAAGTCTTGGGTGGAGAGCCACACTTGCTGACCTGCTTGGTAGGTAGGTGCAGTAGTACGGTGGCGGTTGGCAGTGGCAGCATAGCGACCCACAGAACGAAGAAGGGTGGAGCGAGCTTGGAGCCATTTTCTGCGGCAGCGACGGACGAAGGCTTGGACAGACGGACAATGTCCGGGCAGCAGTGCTGCTCTTTGATAGTGATGTGCCTGGAGTTACACCATCTATCATTCACAAACACTGCCGGCCCTCCTCCTTTCCTCTTACCGCTTCTCTCTGTCTATCCATCCAGTGCTACAGTCGCGTCTGTGTGCTGCATTCCCAGCCAAGTCTCTGTAAACAGTAGCAAACTGCACTGCCGGTAATCCTGCTCATGTCGGGTCAACGCCGTCAGCTCATCCATCTTATTGGGGAGAGATCTTACGTTCCCCATGATGATGGACGGGAGAGTCGGTCTATAAGCTCTCCTCCTGTCGCAACGTTTGATCCCAGTGTGGCACCCTTGCATCCTCCTCCTTAACTCGCAGAAAAACAGAAAATATAAGAAAAACTTCTAAGAATCTAGCGAGCTACTATAAAAGGCTGCCACTCGTACAGTGCCGGAAGTTACAACAGTTTTACGGCAATTACAGCTGCTAGTCACTTATGATAAGTCTATGAGCTTACCACATCTTGCCACTGGGATTTTTTGTCCATTCCTCAAGGCAAAACTGCTCCAGTTCCTTTATGTTGGATGGTTTTCGCTTGTGAACAGCAATCTTTAAGTCTGACCACAGATTCTCAACTGTATTGAGGTCTGGACTTTGACTAGGCCATTCCCACACATTTAAATATTTCCCTTTAAACCACTCGAGTGTTGCTCTAGCAGTATGCTTCGGGTCATTGTCCTGCAGGAGGGTGAATCTCCATCCCAGTCTCAAATCACAGGCAGACTGAAACAGATTTTGCTCAAGAATATACCTGTATTTAGCACCATCCATCTTTCCCTCAACTCACACCAGTTTCCAGTCCCTGTTGCTGAACAACATCCCCACAGGGATGATGTTCTTGGGGTGATGGGATGTGTTGGGTTTGCTCCAGACATAGCATTTTCCTTGGTGGCCGAAAAGTTCAATTTTAATCTCATCTGACCAGAGGACCTTCCTCCATACATTTAGGGAGTCACCCGCATGCCTTTTGGCAAACTCAAAACATGCCCCCTTATTTTTAATACTAAGTAATGGCTCTTTTTCTCGCCACTCTTCCATAAAGCCCCCCTCTATGGAGTGTACAGCTTACTGTGGTCCTATGGACAGATACACCACTCTCTGCTGTGAAACTCTGCAACTCCTTGAGGGTTTTGGTCTCTGTGCTGCCACTCTGATTAATGCCCTCCTTGCCTTTTCTGTGAGTTTTGGTGTGCGACCCTACCTGCCCGACAGCAGGTTTGTTGTGGTACCATGTTCATTCCATTTGAAGATGATGCATTTGATGATACTCCAGGGCGGAGTTTCTCAATTCCAGTCCTCGGGCCCCACTGCCCTGCATGTTTTCGATGTTTCCCTCCTCTACCTGATTCAAATGATCAGCTCGTCATCAAGCTCTGCAGTGGCCTGCTAATGAGCCACACATTTGAATCACGTGTGTTGGAACAGGAAACATCTAAAACATGCAGGGCGGTGCACTGCATGAAAAACCACATTTATGACCAGTAAACCCTGGCGGAGTTCATTGATTATCAACAATTTACGGCCAGTTTATGGGGAAGTTCACCTGCTCCGAATATCATCAGAAAGGGACCCTCTGTCGGCAGTGGGTGTGGTTATTTGCGTCTCCGCGAAGGTGCAAATAGCTCAAATTAGCACATGAATGCTAACGACGTTGATCTACTCAGGTTGGCCTGCTGGCTTCACAAACAACCATTGGATGATTCCACAGGCATTTTAAAAGGAAACCCTAATGTGAATGGATAGCAACTCCAATCACATGAGTGATGATCATGCGATTGGATGGCAACTCTGCTGTTATTGGTGATCTGTGCACCACAAAAAAACAAATATATATATATATATAAAAAATAATTTTAGCCGCTTGTATCCGGGACCTCGTTCTTTCGGTCATGACCCAAAGTTCATGACCATAGGTGAGGGTAGGAACGCAGATTGACCAGTAAATCGAGGGTTAGGTTAGGGTTCTTCACCACGACAGACTGGTACAGCGACCGCATTACTGTAGCCGTCTGTCAATCTCACACTCCATCCTTCCCTCACTCGTGAACAGGATCTTGCTGGGGGACATTGAAGTCCCCCAGCAGAACAATGGAGTCCCTGGTTGGAGCACTTTCCAGTACCCCTCCCAGGCTACTGTTGCGTCGAAAGAAAAACAGGCTATGATTTTGCTAGGTATTTTGATTTTCTATTTTTGTACCTGCATATTTTATAAAACATGTAAACTTCTTTAACCTGACATCATTGAAAATTTAAAAAAGAAAAGTTACTTTGGTGTGTTCCCTTTTTATTCCTACTTAAAGAATCATCAGTGGACTTACCCTGCTGGAATTTTGCAAGCTAATCACGCAAGCATTCTTCATCTGGTGTTGTGGTGGCAAAATGCGAAAAATTGTGACCAGTGTCCAAGAACTGTAGATGCTTTAATTTTCACAATTTGATTTCGCAATTTAAGTGAAAAATGAAAGGCTTTTGAGAGTCAGGACACTTATCCTGTATGTAACCTATAAAATTGTTTCGAACACACATTTAAATCCTCATAAAAAAAAAAATCTTTGTCTGTATTCTGTAGGCACAGAACACACACACACACACACACACACACACACACACACACACACACACACACACACACACACAATCCCAATTTGCATTTGTATAGCTTGCAGCATTTACATTTGCATTTTAACACCTCACAGTCACAGGCGCTGAGAGAGAACTTCCACGGCAATATACAGTGTCGATAATTGACAGAAATGCTACTTTTCATGCAGTGGTGGGGCCGGAGGACCGGAATTGAGAAACACTGCTCCAGGGGATCATCAAAGATTTGGATATTTTTTTATAGCCCAACCCTGACTTGTACTTCTCAACAACTTTGTCCCTGACTTGTTAGGAGAGCTCCTTGGTCTTCATGGTGTGATGCCTCTTGCTTAGTGGCAGTGGCGGCTGGTGAAAAAAATTCTTGGTGGGGCTGGTGTGCCAACAGATTTCCCTGCCTAATCTAGCATAAGCACTCAAATGAACAGCTGGGAAATGACTACAGTTCCACAATAATAATTTAATTTCACAGTTTCACAGAAAAAGTAACAATTTACAGCTATAATGGACTTTATGCTATCAAATAGAAAAAATATTACGGTTTTTATCTACCTCTTCATTGTGCCTTCTTACAGCAATGCGGTGCCCATCATCTAGCTACATTGCTATGCTAATCTTTCTGAACAAAGCTAGCTTTACGCAGTTTTCCATGTGAACTTTGGATCTCTCATGCTTCTTGATCCGTTCAGAGAGGTGCTTTAAGTCAGTTAGTCCAGTCTTTGTCCAAGTCGAATCACATTCGTCACTTCTGAAGAGGAAACAGGGGAAACAGAAAAGTGCATAGGCTGCACCACAACCTGCCAGCCACGTCTTACGGTTGAACCAGCTCCGACGAAAACTCTGTTTGTACAGTTTATCTTTCTCCTTGGTTTGATGTGAAATGTCGATTTCAGGCTTGTCGGGTCCCAGCTCCTTAACGAGAAGTTTTTCCTCTGTCGTCTGTCTCACAAAAGGGTATATTAATAATGATTTCACCGAATTTGGTGGAAGCTGCTCTTGAACTCCAGTTGTTATCGCCATCATCATTATCTCTCTTTCTCGTCAGCGTATTTTTTTCCACCGTAGGACAGAGTCTGGGAGTCGCACTACGAAAAAAACCTAACGCTGGCTCCTTACGTAGCAGCAAGTCAGGGGCACTTTGCCGAGCTCCCCATGAGAGAATGGTATGCTGTCTGTCAGTGGAAATTCACTGTTTAAGGAGTGTCAGTTGGTGGAAATGTTGTTTAAATGATTTGAATTGCATGTAGGCACACACACACACACACACACACACACACACACACACACACACACACACACACACGCACCCCCTATGGGCCAGCCGCTGCTGCTTAGTGGTGTTGCAGCCTATTGGGCCTTTCAGAAAAGGTGTGTTTACACTGATAGATCATGTGACACTTAGATTAAAAATGCAAAGTCCACTGATTTTTGTCAGTGTTTTTCTTCACATATACATACCTGTGTACCAGTTATGTGCACCCCTGTTCATATTGAATGTATCAGCAAAATTTTCACTAACAATACTTTTCAGTGAATTATTTAATTTTAGTGAAGTTACTTTTATATTTATACCACATACTTAAAATCAGTTCACTGGAATTACAGATAATTCACCTCATGTAGTGCAACGGACATTAAAGCAGGGGTACTGTGAGTGCAGCAACACCCTCTCTAGCCAAAAATTCTAAAAATCAGCAGTTCATTCTTCAAAACTGCTACTTACTACACTGCTCACAAAATAAATAAACAAATAAACAAACAAATAAATAAATAAGTGAACACGTCAGTTAAACTTCAGGGATATCAATCTGTCCACTAGGAAGCATAAGTGACAACATGTGCTATGGAGAGGCAAGAAATACAAACTCCAAAAAGGGAATAGTTTTCCATGTGGTAGCCAAAGACAATTGCTCTCTCCTTATCCTTCCTGACTGATTCTCTTCTAGTTTTCAGTTCTATTAGTGTCCTTTTCACTGCTGGTAGCATCATGTGGTACCTGCAGCCCATTCAAGTTAGGTAGTTCACAGGTAGTCCAGCTCCTCTAGATTGGCACGTCCATATGCACAGTCCAGCACATATGGATGTGCTGGAGATATGGACGTGTCTGGAGATACTGTGGTGAATGTTATGCTGCCTCAACATCATCCAGCATGACCAGTTTGGTGCTGGGTCAGTGATGGTCTGAGGAGACATATCCTTGGAGGTTTGCCCAGACCTCCATGTCATAGCCACTGGTACCCTGACTGCTGTTAGGTCCTGGGATAAAATCCTCACAGCGATTATCAAACCTTATACTGGTGCAGTGGGCTCTGGGTTCCTCCTGGTGCAGGACAATGCCTGGCCTCATGTGGCCAGAGTGCTTAGGCAGTTGACAAAGGCATTGATGCCATTGACGCCTTCACATTCCCCTGACCTAAATCCAATTGAGCACTTATGGGACATTATGTGTCGGTGCATCCGCCACTGCCAGGTACCGCCACAGACTGTCCAGGAGTTCACTGATACCCTGAACCAGGTCTGCGAGGATATCCCCCAGGACACTATCCATCAACAGGGGGTATGCCCATACGATGTTTGGGAATGCATAATGGCATGCGGGTGCCATACACACTACTGAGTCATATTAAGAGTTGCCGTGATGAAATTCATGCAATTTGGATCAGCCTGGGCTTTTGTTGTTTTTTTTGTTTTTTGTTTTTTTTTCGGTGTGATTTTAAATCCTGCCCTCAATGAGTTGATGATTTTGGTTTCCATTGACTGTTGTTAAGTCATTTTGTTCTCAACAAATTCTACAAATTACATCAGTAAAGATTTTCAACTTGAATAATTCCTTCATCATTGATCCAATGTGTGATAAGTGTCCCCTAATTTTTTTGAGCAGAGTACTTGTAACAGGTAAGGTCAGAACCTAGTAGTCCGAGAGTTGATCTTGGGCAGAAGAACAGACAAGGTCAGAGGCAGGCAAGGTCGATAATGAGAAAGCAGTCCGATACTAATAGCTGGAGAGTCTTGCATGTACGCGAAGAACAGTCTGGCAAAGAGTGAGGTGACAGAGAGGTGAAGGGTGCTGGCTGAGATGAGGGAGAGTGTAGTCAGGTTCCATCATGTTCCATCCCTGCTCATCCTGTCAACCAAAAACGTGGAAACTATGTAACATCATGATTGTTTTATTTAGATTTATATTTTCATGGTATGTTATTATGTAGAGAAGTGGTTGTAGTTATTTATTATACCACAGACCCATTAGTTTGCTTGTTTTAATGCTAACCAAATGCTCTGATACAATATGATTAACCTGAGTTAAGGGTTAAGCCCTACCCCACAGAATGTGAACCCCACAAACAAACTGATGTCAAAATCGAGCATCACCTTTTTGGTAGAAGTGATTTCTCTACCATTTCAAAATATCTGTACCAGTCAAGACAACACTTAGTTCCAGATGGATTTTAGGCCATGTATATACATGTAAAGGCTAAATTTTACAGGATGAACAGTAATTAACAGTGTGTGTATTTGAATTTGTGAGTGGGTGTGCTTTAGGTATGTACTTTCTCCTTCTGGTTCAGTTCAGGGTTGGTGGACTCACTACACATCTTACATATTCCTCTGAAAACACAAGAAAAACCTGCCAGACTTTTATTAGCACTGTGAGTGCAATTTATTTGGTTTGGATGGCAAATGACAGACAGATCACAGCTGTAAGGGAGGGAATTATTAAGACTGTTCATACACAGATGTCCCCCCACACACAGTGGGAGTCAAACAGAACTATCCCTCCTGACAGCTTTATCAATATTCCCTCTCATCAGAGCATTCAGTCAGCGAACGTCACTGAAAGGCCATGGCTGCACAGCTAACTGCCTCATTAAAAATTTGGAGGGGCAAGAGGGGCAGCTGGCAGAGACCAGAAGGGGCCAAAGGTTGACGGAGCTCAGCGTCCCTTAGGCGGTAGCCTCCGGAGATCTCCTCTCATCGGAAACTCTGACCCCAGCCGCTGACCCTGTCTATGTACACCCTCTTCAGACAGGCAAGAGGAGGAATACTGCACTATCCCTCTGTCTCCTTCTGCCACCGCATCTCTACCTCTCTCTCTGCCTGTTGCTCTATCCTCTCTGTTGTGAGTCACCTGACTGACTGGAAGGAGAATGATACAGGAGAGAACAGAGAACGCATAATGACATATACAATATTTTAGGCAAAAACAGATGAAGTAACGCGTTGGATTTTTCTTTGTCCACAGTGTCATTTTTCTACAGAATCATTAACAAAAAACATGTTTACTTGATATCTTTTTTTATTGTCACTTTCTTCAAAGAAAATTCTTACCTGTTCCTGGTGACCTGTCAGGCAAACACAAAGGTGGCCACAAGGGAGAGAAAACATTCAGTCCAATGCAAAACAATAACCCCGAGCTATTCTCGATAAAGGAAATTGAATTCCAAAATGTCTCTTGTAAGGAAGAATCGTCTGCTTTTTATTGTGTATCTTGGGGGCAGACAATGGAAGTACTGTGAGTACAGTCATAAACAAGCCATAATCACAATGTGAATCTCTGTTTGCATTATTTGCTTTTATGGTGAAGAAACTGCCAGTACTCAGTCCTGCTGCCATCAAAAGAGCTATTTTAGAAGCAAAAGAACAGGGCAGTGGAGTGGAAAGCTTAACAAAAGGTACAAAGGAAAGAAAGAAAAACATGTGGACATATGCACAAAAACAAAAGAGGCCACCATCAATTTCCAAAGTTGGTATAAGAGCAATAGAAAATTTCAGTGAAGGAGAGGAGAGAAAGTTGCTTGCTTCCCCTCTCTCGGTTTTGCTGGCTGATTGTTTAACAGATGGAGGATGACAGAGGATGCTTAATGAGGTTTCAGGCACTCAGGCAGTAACCTGTGCCACCAGGAAAAGAAACACATAACTTTTCCTCGACATTTGGAGAATAGCTCCTACTCAGATGTGCATATTTGTCAATTACCTCACACCAGCCTGGGCCACTGTTTTTCCACACTTCTCAAGAGGCTGCTTGCCAGAAAATAATAAGCCGCTTTATATTTACATATATACTAAAGCAGATAACCGTAAGTAACTTTAAGTGCTGCGTTTTAATACTGCAATCACGGTGAAAAATGTCAAGTGACTTATTTTAACTAACACAACATACTTAAGTTATGTTATACATGCAAAATTAACATTTTTAATCTAAACCATGATCTTTTCCTAAACCTAACCAGACAAGTTTGGTGCCTAAACTTAACCAAGCAGTTTTGTTGCTTAAACCTTAGCAAACTCAACATTAAATTGGAAATTCCTGTTTTTAACTTGACTTTTGTGAAATCTATTCAATCTATTTGTTATGGCTGAGTTTTTGGTATCTGCTCTGACCCTGCTTCTGTGTTTCTCCAGGGCTGGCGCGTGGCAGGGCTGGGGCTGATCTCACCTGAGGCAAAGCAGCGGCCAGACGCACCTGTGATTAATTTCCACTGATCAGATCTCTCTCTCTTCAGCACGCTCCTCTCACACTCTGGTGCTAGAAGATTATGGTTCTTCCCAGAGTGTTTTCCACAGGGTTGATGATCTCTGGTCCCTGCCACAAGTCTCCTGCCATTGTGTCTAAGCTGAGTTACTTCTCTCGAGATTTTTTGTGTTGATTGCGTGAGTGTCTTTTTTCCTGTTAACGGAGATTTCTGTTCCTTACGGCGCTGTTGAGTGATTTCCTCCAGTACTTGTTTTTGCTTTTGTCTGCCTGAGTGCTTTTTCCCGTTAACGGAGATTTTTGTCGTTTTAGTGCTGTTGAGCTTCCCTCCAGTACCGGACTTGCCTTCTGTTTTCTCTTACAGAGATATTTGTTTTTCATAGTGCTGTCGAGTTTCCCTCCAGCCGAGACTGCATTCCTCAGTTGAGCATCGTTCGTCAGCCGCTGAGAGTTTTTGTTGTGACTTCTTGATTAATAAACTGTCAATATTTTCCACTCCGCATTTGGGTCCTGCCTCCCTTGAACTTACGTGTGAATGAGGTCTCAGCAATGTGGTGACGTGCTGAGGTAAGCGTATCGTCTCACTTCCTGTTTCTGGTTGCTGCCTTAGGAGTAGCGTGCGTTTGTTGCTCTTTTTCCTCTGAGTGTAATTTGCTCTGTGTTTTGTTTTGGCCTTTTGTCCGCACTCTAAAGTAACATTTGTTCTGCTCAAACACCCATAAGTCTGTTTATTTAGCGACCGTCAATTTTATTTGTCTATGAGCTTGTCTGCTCTGCTAGCTACACCAGCTTAGCCTAGCAGCTAGCGATGGCTTCTCTCTGTCCCTCTCCAGCTCTCTCCTGCTTGGTGTGTCACATGTTTAGCTACTCCTCTGCCTCCTTTAGTGATACTGGTACGTGTAATAAATGTAGTTTATTTGGTGAGTTGGAGGCGAGGCTTAGTGAATTGGAAGCTCGGCTCCGCACCATGGAAACCAAACCATTAGCTGTAGTTAGCCAGGCCCCCGTAGCCGGTGCGGACCGACCAAGTGCAGCTCCTGCTAGCCGTCCCTCAATAGCTCCCGAGCAGCCGGGAAACCAGGGAGGCTGGGTGACTGTTCGAAGGAAGCATAGTCCCAAGCTGAAGCCCACGGGTCACCACCAACCGCTTCATGTTTCTAACAGGTTCTCCCCACTCTGCGACACACCCGTTGAGAAACCAACTCTGATTATTGGCAGCTCCATTTTGAGAAACGTGAAGTTAGCGACACCAGCGACCATAGTCAAATGCCTGCCGGGGGCCAGAGCGGGCGACGTCGAATCAAATTTGAAACTGCTGGCTAAGGATAAGCGTAAATACCGCAAGATTGTTATTCGCGTCGGCGGTAATGACACCCGGTTATCGGAGGTCATTAAAATTAATGTGGAATCGGTGTGTACATATGCTAAAACGATGTCGGACTCCGTAGTTTTCCCTGGACCCCTGCCAAATCTGACCAGTGATGATATGTTTAGCCGCATGTCATTGTTCAATCGCTGGCTGTCGAGGTGGTGTCCAGCAAACAGTGCAGTGTGGGCTTCATTGATAATTGGCAGACTTTCTGGGGAAGACCTGGTCTGATTAGGAGAGACGGCAAATTTTAACCCCTGACAACTCAGAGTTGAGACCAGGAGGCAGAGCTGCAGTCCTACACGCTTCTCTGTGCCTCCATTAGAGCAGTTACCCACCCAACACTCCATAGAGACTGTGTCTGCCCCCCGACCACGTAAACTAAGTAAACCAAAAGTACAGAGAAGAGGAGTTAAACATAAGAATCTAATTAAAATTAAAACTACCTCTGCAATAGTACAACAAGATAGGAGAACTAAATGTGGACTCCTAAACATCAGATCTCTGTCCTCTAAAGCTGTTCTAGTAAATGAGGTAATATCAGACCATAATATTGATTTATTTTGTCTGACTGAAACCTGGCTGTGTCCTGAAGAGTATGTGAGCCTAAATGAAGCTACTCCTCCGAGACATATTAATACTCACATTCCTCGAGGCAGCGGCAGAGGAGGTGGAGTTGCAGCCATTTTTGACTCAAGCCTTTTGATCAACCCTAAACCTAAACTCGACTATAACGCATTTGAAAGCCTTGTTCTCACTCCTCCTCATGAAAAATGGAAAACAGTGCAGCCAGTTTTATTTGTTATAGTATACTGCTCTCCCGGTCCTTACTCTGAGTTCTCAGAGTTTCTATCAGGTTTAGTCCTTAAAGCAGATAAAGTAATTATTGTAGGTGACTTTAATGTACATGTCGACGTCGATAATGACAGCCTGAGCACTGCGTTTATTTCAGTATTAGACTCAGTTGGCTCCCATCAGAATGTACATGAACCGACTCACTGTTTTAACCACACCTTCGACCTTGTTCTGACATATAGCATTGAAATCGAAGACTTCATAATCTCTTCACAGAATCCTCTTTTATCGGACCATCATTTAATAACTTTTGAATTCATATTACCAGACTACCAGCCAGTAGGCAAAAATTCTTATACCAGACTCCTGTCTGATAGTGCTGTAGCTAAATTTAAGGATATGATCCCATCAGTATTTAATTCAATGCTATGTTTCAATACAACAAAGGATTCCTATGCTAACCTTAGTCCCTCCCAGATTGACTACCTGGTTGATCGTGCTACAGGTTCATTGCGTATGACACTTGACTCTGTTGCTCCCCTAAAAAAGAAGAAAATTAAACAGAGGAGGTTAGCTCCATGGTATACTCCTCAAACCCGCAAATTAAAGTAAACTTCACGGAAAATAGAAAGGAAATGGCGTTCTACCAATTTGGAAGAATTTTGGTCCGCCTGGCAAGACAGTCTTAAAATATACAGGAAAGCCCTCCGCAGTGCCAGGGCAGCCTATTACTCTGCACTAATAGAGGAAAATAAGAATAATCCCAGGTTTCTCTTCAGCACTGTAGCCAGGCTGACAGAGAGCCATAATTCTGTTGAACCATGTATTCCTTTAGCTCTGAACAGTAATGACTTCATGAGCTTCTTTAATGATAAAATTCTAACTATTAGAGACAGAATTCATCAGCTCCTGCCGTCAACAGGTACTGTTTTGTCTTCAAACACAGAAACCGTAGAAACTGTTACTCAGTCTGTCGCAGTTTTAGACTGTTTTACTCCTGTCGGCCTTCACCAACTAATTTCAATAATTTCATCATCAAAATCATCAACCTGTATTTTAGATCCAATCCCGACTAAGCTATTTAAAGAAGTATTACCTCTAATTGACTCTTCAGTATTAGACATGATCAATCTCTCTTTATCAACAGGCTACGTACCACAGTCCTTTAAAGTAGCTGTGATAAAACCGCTACTTAAAAAGCCTACTCTTGATCCAGGGGTTTTAGCCAACTATAGACCAATATCCAACCTTCCCTTTCTCTCAAAAACTCTTGAGAAAGCAGTTGCCAATCAGCTGTGCGACTTTCTAAGGAATAATAGTTTATTTGAGGATTTCCAGTCAGGATTTAGAGTACATCATAGCACAGAGACAGCACTGGTTAAAGTTACAAATGACCTTCTAATTGCATCTGATAAAGGAATTGTCTCTGTACTAGTCTTATTGGATCTTAGTGCTGCATTTGACACCATTGACCATGGCATCCTATTGCAGACACTGGAACACTTCATTGGCATTAAGGGTACTGCGCTAAGCTGGTTTAAATCCTACTTGTCAGATCGCTCTCAGTTTGTACGCGTTAATGACGACTCCTCTGTGCTCACTAAAGTCAGCTATGGAGTTCCACAGGGTTCTGTGCTTGGACCAATTCTATTCACCTTATATATGCTTCCTTTAGGTAAGATTATCAGGAAGCACTCAATAAATTTTCATTGCTATGCAGATGATACCCAGCTATATTTATCAATGAAACCGGAAGAAACCAGTCAGTTAACTAGACTACAAGCATGTCTTCATGACATAAAGACCTGGATGACCTGCAATTTTCTGATGCTAAACTCGGACAAAACTGAAATTATAGTAGTAGGCCCTAAACATCTTAGAAAGTCACTTTCTGATGACATAGCAGTTATGGATGGCATTGCGCTGGCCTCCAGCACCACTGTAAAGAATCTGGGAGTTATCTTTGACCAAGACATGTCCTTTCACTCCCATGTAAAACAAATTTCAAGGACTGCCTTTTTTCACCTACGTAATATCGCAAAAATCAGGCATATTTTGTCTCAAAATGATGCAGAAAAACTAGTCCATGCATTCGTAACTTCCAGGCTGGATTATTGCAATTCTTTACTATCAGGCTGCCCAAATTCGTTGCTGAATATTCTCCAGTTGCTCCAGAACGCTGCAGCACGTGTTCTGACAAAAACCAGGAAGCGAGATCATATTTCTCCAATACTCGCCACTTTGCACTGGCTCCCTGTAAAGTTTAGAATAGAGTTTAAAATTCTCCTCCTTACTTACAAAGCCATAAATGGCCAGGCACCTTCTTATCTTAAAGAGCTCATAGTACCTTATTGCCCTACTCGAACACTACGTTCCCAGAATGCAGGTCTACTTATGGTTCCTAAAGTCTCAAAAAGCAGAACAGGAGTCAGAGCATTTAGCTATCAAGCTCCTCTCCTCTGGAACCATCTTCCAGTCTTTGTCCGGGAGGCAGACACTGTCTCTACATTTAAGAGTAAGCTTAAAACTTTCCTTTTTGATAAAGCTTATAGTTAAGGCTGGCTCAGGCTTGTCCTGGACCAGCCCCTAGTTATGCTGCTATAGGATTAGACTGTCGGGGGACATCCAAAGATACACCGAGCTCCTCTGTCCTTCTGTCCCTCTCCATCCGCACGCTCTCATGTCCTACCACGGCGTGTTACTAACTTAGCTCCTTCCCCGGAGTCTCTGTGCTTTGTCGTCTTGCAGGTTCCCATGGACAGTGGCTGAATCTGGATTGTGGATTTCAGCTGCATCTCCTGCCTTGGCCCTGCCTGACATCCACTGCAACTGCTACTGCTGTTATTACATCCACTGTCACTGTTACTGTGACTGCATGTCTGTCTCTCTGTCTCTGTCTCTGTCTCTGTCTCTCTGTCTCTCTCTCTCTCTCTCTGACTGCATTTCTGTCTGTCTGTCTGTCTGTCTGTCTGTCTGTCTGTCTGTCTCACTCTCCCTCTCTTGCTCTTCCTCTCTCACCCAACCGGTCGAGGCAGATGGCCGCCCACCCAGAGTCTGGTTCTGCTCAGGGTTTCTGCCTGTTAAAAGGAAGTTTTTCCTCGCCACTGTCGCCAAGTGCTTGCTCATGGGGGAATTGTTGGATTCTTTGTAGATAAAAGAGCTTGGTCTGTACCAGCTCTATATGGAAAGTGTCCTGAGACAACTTCTGTTGTGATTTGGCGCTATACAAATAAAATTGAATTGAATTGAATTGAATTGAGGTGTTGGAGAAGATGTGGGGCATAAAGGCAAAAAGTGGTCCCAGTAGTGATTGAGGCACTCGAAGCGGTAACCCCCAAGCTGGCAGAATGGCTCCAGCAGATACCAGTAAGGACATCTGAGATCTCTGTCAAGAAACTCCCGGGAACAGCCAAGATCCTGCACAGAAACCTCAAGCTCCCAGGCCTCTGGTAGAGAGCACAATACCACCCCAGGCCGGGCAAGAAGGGGATTATATATATATAAATATATATGTTTCTGATGAAAACCACATATCTTTTGGCAATTTCCTGTTTTTACTATGAATGGTTTGTGCACATTCTCTTTCATGTACTGTCAGCTCTAGGCATCTAATGAAAAGAGGTCTTATTATATTGTCAATTATGTCCCACTTGACGCCCCTCCCTCCCGCTTCCTGTTTGACAAACATTTGCAGCAAGTTACAGCTTTGTGTCGAAGATACCTCTGTTCAGCTGAAGTATAACCATGAGACAATTGTTTGATAACTGTATTGTAGTTTGTACTGGTTGACACTGCGTTTGTCATGTACAGTTTACTGACATTATTGCAAATTATTGACTACTCCTCCTACTACTACTACTTGCGAGTTAGCGCAAGCTAATAAATACGGCTGGTTTGTTATGTGGTTAAGTTGACAAGCTTAATAAGCTTCAATTAAACATCAAGTTTCAACTTCAGCTAATGTTATCTATATATCAGATTATTTTCCATGTTCTTACTGTTGCACTTTTAACTGGCAGCTTATTTCTCCAATGCAGTACCTTACGTTTTATTGACTGTTTGTACTGTCAGATAGATATGTCTTTCTCTATAGAAGAGCTCTGTGCTTTGGTGAAAGTGAAATATGGTAGCAGTGAGGAAGGTATATGGAAAACAAGGGTTAAGTCAGACACAGGAAAGGATGCAAACACCTAGCAACAATTCATTATTTCAGCATTACATTCAGTGTATTTAATGTCTCCACCTTGAACTGACACCTTATCGTGGTGAAGGAGTTTGAGCACCCAAATGATCCAAGAGGCTATGTTGTCCGGGGCTTAATGCCCCTGGTAGGGTCTCCCAAGGCAAACGGGTTCTAGGTGACGGGTCAGACTAAGAGTGGTTCAAAAGTCCCTTATGTAGAAAAACAAATCAAGGAAGCGTACGTCGCCTGGTTTGGCGTCGCCGGGACCCCACCCTGGAGCCAGGCCTGGGGTTGGGGCTTGCAGGCGAGCGCCAGGCGGCCGGGTCTTTGCCCATGGGACCTGGCCGAGCACAGCCCGAAGGAGTGACATGGACCCGCCTTCCCATAGGCCCACCACCCACAGGAAGGATCAGAAGGGGCCGGTGCAATGTGATATGGGTGGCAGTCCTGGGCGGGGGCCCCGACGACCCAAACCCTGGACAACGACTATGGCTATGGGGACATGGAATGTCATCTCGCTGGGGGGGAAAGAGCCTGAGCTAGTGCGGGAGGTTGAGCGGTACCGGCTAGAGATAGTCGGGCTCACCTCCATGCACAGTCTGGGCTCTGAAACCCAACACCTTGAGAGAGGCTGGACTCTCTTCTACTCTGGAGTTGCCTGCGATGAGAGGCGGCGAGCTGGTGTGGGCTTGCTTATAGCCCCCCAGCTCAGCTGCCAAGTGTTGGAGTTCTCCCCACTAAGCGAGAGGGTCATTTCCCTGTGCCTTTGGGTCGGAGATAGGTCTCTCACTGTTGTTTCGGCCTATGGACCGAGCAGTACCCGGCCTTCTTGGAGTCCCTAGGAGGGGTACTGGAAAGTGCTCCAACCGGGTACTCCATTGTTCTGCTGGGGGACTTCAATGCTCACGTTGGTAGTGACAGTGATACCTGGAGGTATGTGATTGGGAGGAATGGCCTCCCCGATCTGAACCTGAGTCGTGTTCTGTTATTGGATTTCTGTGCTAGTCACAGTTTGTCCATAACGAACACGATGTTCAGGCATAACGGTGTCTGTCAGTGCACGTGGCACCAGGACACCCTAGGCCGGAGGTCAATGATCGACTTTGTAGTCGTATCATCTGACCTTCGGCGGTATGTCTTGTACACTCGGATAAAGAAAGGGGCTGAGCTGTCAACTGATCACCACCTGGTGGTGAGTTGGATTCGTTGGCAGGGGAGGAAACGGGACAGACTTGGCAGAACCAAACGTACCGTGTGGGTCTGTTGGGAACGTCTGACAGAACCCGCTGTCAGGGAGGTTTTCAACTCCCACCTCCGGGAGAGCTTCGACCAGGAGGTTGGAGACATTGAGTCCGAATGGACTGTGTTCTCCACTTCCATTGTTGATGCAGCCGTCGGTAGCTGTGACTGTGAAGTTGGCGGTGCCTGTCGTGGTGGCAACCCCCGAACCCGGTGGTGGACACCGGAAGTAAGGGATGCCATCAAGCTGAAGAAGGAGTCCTATTGGGCCTGGTTGGCTCATGGGACTCCTGAGGCAGCTGACGGATACCGGCAGGCCAAGCGTGCGGCAGCTCGGGTGGTTGTAGAAGCAAAAACCTGGGTCTGGGAGGAGGTCGGGAAGGCCATGGAGGAGGACTACTGGTCGGCCTCGAGGAAATTCTGGCAAACCGTTCGGCGCCTCAGGAAGGGGAAGCAGCTTTCTGTCAACACTGTTTACAGTGGAGGTGGGGAGCTGTTGACCTCAACTGGGGATATTGTCAGGCGGTGGAAGGAATACTTTGAGGATCTCCTCAATCACACTGTCATGTCTTCTGTAGGGGAAGCAGAGACTGGGGACTTGGAGGTCGATTCATCCATCACCAGGGCTGAAGTCACTGAGGTAGTTTGCAAGCTCCCAGTGGCAAAGCACCGGGGGTGGATGAGATCCGCCGTGAGTACCTCAAGTGCCTGGATGTTGTAGGACTGTCTTGGTTGACACGTCTCTGCAACATCGTGTGGCAGTCAGGGACGGTGCCTCTGGACTGGCAGACTGGGGTGGTGGTCCCTCCCTTTTTTAAAAAGGGGGACCAGAGGGTGTTTTCCAACTATCGGGGGATCGGGAACTCCTCAGCCTCCCTGGGAAAGTCGATTCCAGGGTACTCGAGAGGAGAACCTGGCCGATAGTCAAACCTTGGATTCAGGAGGAACTATGCGGTTTTCGTCCTGGCCGTGGAACACTGGACCAGCTCTAGACCCTCCACAGGGTGCTTGAGGGTTCATGGGAGTTTGCCCAACCAGTCCACATGTGCTTTGTGGACTTGGAGAAGGCATTCGACCGTGTCCCTCGCGACATTGTGTGGGAGGTGCTCCAGGAGTATGGGGTTGGAGGCCCTCTGTTGAGGGCTGTACAGTCCCTGTACAACCGGAGCAGGAGTTTGGTCCACATTGCCGGTAGTAAGTCGGACCTGTTCCCGGTGCATGTTGGACTCAGGCAGGGCTGCCCTTTGTCACCGGTTCTGTTCATCATTTTTATGGACCGAATTTCTAGGCGCAGCCAGGGGCCGGAGGGGGTTCGGTTTGGGAGCCGCCAGATTTCGTCTCTGCTTTTCATGGATGCTGTTGTTTTGTTGGCTCCCTCGAGCCAGGACCTTCAGCATGCACTGGGGTGGTTTGCAGCCGAGTGTGAAGCAGCTGGGATGAGAGTCAGCACCTCCAAG
Organism: Chaetodon trifascialis; assembly: GCF_039877785.1. Classification (NCBI taxonomy): domain Eukaryota; kingdom Metazoa; phylum Chordata; class Actinopteri; order Chaetodontiformes; family Chaetodontidae; genus Chaetodon; species Chaetodon trifascialis. The sequence continues at coordinate 30,415,516 of NC_092058.1, read as the reverse complement.
TCCGAGGCCAAGGTTCTCGACCAGAAAAAGGTGGCTTGCTCCCTTCAGGTTGGAGGAGAGTTCCTGCCTCAAGTGGAGGAGATTAAGTATCTTGGGATCCTGTTCATGAGTGAGGGAACGATGGAGCGTGAGATTGACAGGCGGATTGGTGCAGCGGCTACAGTAATGCAGTCTCTATACCGGTCTGTTGTGGTGAAGAAGGAGCTGAGCCGAAAGGCGAAACTCTCGATTTACCGTTCAATCTACCCTCACCTATGATCATGAACTTGGGGTCATGACCGAAAGAATGAGGTCCCGGATACAAGCGGCTGAAATGAGTTTCCTCCGCAGGGTGGCAGGGCGCTCCCTTAGAGATAGGATGAGGTGCTCTGTCACCCAGGAGGAGCTCAGAGTAGAGTCGCTGCTCCTCCACATCGAGAGGAGTCAGCTGAGGTGGCTCAGGTATCTCTATCGGATATCCCCTGGATGCCTCCCTAGGGAGGTGTTCCAGACATGTCCCACCGGGAGGAGGCCCCGGGGAAGACCCAGGACACGTGGGAGCGATTATGTCACTCAGCTGGCCTGGGAACGCCTCGGGATCCCCTCGGAAGAGCTAGGGGAAGTGTCTGGGGAGAGGGAAGTTCGGGCGTACCTGCTCAGACTGCTCCCCCTGCAACCCGGCCCCGGATGAAGCGGGAGAAAATGGGATGGGATGGGCTTTCTTGTTGTTATCTTAATTTTTAAGTTAAATTATATATATATAAATATATATCTTTTTCAGTTCACGTTTTTTTAATTAAGGTTTAAAACAACCTTTGATAAAACATCTGGAACAGTTCTGTTAACACAAATTATACTCCGCTGTTACAAAAGAAAAAAAGATTTCTCTGATAAACGTGTACTTGATTAAATACCAGTGAATAAATTTCAATGTACTTGCTGCAAGGTGCAAATTAAGTTCAAAATTATAAAATAATACTAATAACCAACAAATTATGCTAGATTTGAAAAAAAGACATTTTGGTTGTATCAAAGCTAACACATCCAATTATTAAAACAAAATGAGTCACAAACAGTGCATCAGTGTTGAGGTAGATAAAGCAGAGGAAAATTCTGAAATTACTCTAGGTTAACCACTGCTTCATAGATCACTTACTGCACACTTAAATTAAGCGACGCAACATACTTACTCAACAACTGACAAGTACGTTAAGGCATTTTCTCTCTTCAGCCACCTTTGAGGTATGGTGCAAAGTTATCAAACTTAGCAAGACCAGATACAGGGATGTCTGATTTATGCACAGGTGCCTTCAACATTGCTGAACAACTTCAAACTCAACAGGCATGGTTTGAGTGGTCTGTCATCATCAAGACAAGATAGTATTTTCTGAACAAAGGTAAATGTGTGGATAAGTTTCTTTGGATAATCTAAATGCAATGCATAGATTAAGCCAAACAAGAGAAGACGTGCATCAGCCCACCTGGGGAGACATCTCACAACAATGCTATCTTCGATCGCAACAGAAATGCTGTTGGGATTAAACTGGATGGTGCCAGTGGGGTTGTCAGTTGCCACAGAGAGGAGAGCAACAGGAGTGTCCTCAATGTCTGGATCATCTTCCCACTGCAAAATAAACACAGACACACACATACAGAATAAAGTAAAAGGTTATAGAGATGATTCAAGAAGTTGGATTTGGGGTCCTGCACTGGAATTACATTCTCCTCATACAGAAATAAAGATGAATTTACATTTTCTTGTCTTGACACAACACTTGTATGCAACTACCCAAGTTAATAGGCTCTTAGGAGTCATAATGATTTGTTGTCTTTATCTTAACTCTAAAATCTCAGCCGAATGTGATTTTGCAATTTTTTTCACATTAGGAACCCAGGCCCGCACCCAAGTACTCTTAGGCCCAATGTCTGTTTTGTTTTATAAGAATGAACACAAACATGCTTGTGCTCTGGCACTGTGCTTGAGTCTGCTTGAAAAGCTGGTCTCAGGCTCGAATAGTTTACTCAGTAATGGAATACTGGAGATGTGAATGCATCTATTCGACAAATAATATGAGATAGAGATATTCTTTCTTCCTCTATATTTCCCTTTTTTTACTCAACTACTTTTTACATTCAACAAGAAGCGCAAATTTGTCACAGATTTCGTAAAAGCTTGGCCTTGCGAAATGTAGCGGTGCCTCAGCACCAAACAAGCCAAATAGTTGATCACTATGAAATTCAAGGAGTCACATTTTGTTTGCTCAAAAAAAGATAAACTACATGTATAGTATATATTGTGGCCATAAATAGACATTTGTGTAAAGTCAGGCAATACATACATTGCATGTCTTCAAGAACTCTGAGTCATCTTCTCGTAGGTATGGTGGGAGAGCACGAAGGGCCAGACTGCGTCTCATGTGTATATCATGCTGTTTCTTTATCAAAAGCAAGAGCATTTTAATTTGGGGAAATGACAGGAAGCTAAACATTGCACCATTTGTCTGCAGCATCTCAAAACCAAAACAGTACATGACCTATAGAGAATTAAGTTTAACTTCCAAAAAATCAAAAAGATGGTTTAAGTTGACAAGAATTGTTTACTATTGCACTACTGTTGCAAGGACAGGCAACTTGACTCTTGAAGAAAGTGGACCCTTAAGAAAAAAATTGGCAGTCCTGTTATTACTACTGCTAGCAACCATCAATTTTCCCAACAGGTTAGGGATTTCCAACTATTGGAGAACATCAGTTTTTTGTGAAATACCAGTGTTGATTCTCTTACTTTTATTATTTGAAAGAAAAACATCTGTCTAAATTAGTTTTTAAATAGCTTTCTTAAACATTAGAGGAAAAAAACAACACACACATCTATTTTGAAAGAAAACATATTAGTAAAGCAACAGTGTGTCAGTAGCCCAGTAATACTTCAACTTAACTGCTGGGGCTCTATTTTCGACTCCGTCGCCGGCAGGGTGCAGGCGTGGCGCAAAATCAGGTCCACTGCGCTGATGGGGCGTGGCAGACCTGACTTTGGTATTTTCGTCCACTGTGCCGCCGGCGCATCTCCTCCCCCTTCTCATCTCAGTCCCACCCAGCGGCGCAACTCGGAAAGAGGGAGGAGGGAAGGCGTGGAGTGGGTTTGACACAGCCGAGTCAAATTTTCACCAATCACAGCAGCTCCTCGCCTCACCTTTAAGAATGCCGCTGGCGAGGCGCGTGGCAAGTTTCAAGGATGACTGAGACCCCACAGGAAAGTGCCCGGCACCCAAACTTCTCCCAGGAGGAGACTGACATCACTCATGTCTCATGACATCCGTTTGTATTACTTTGCACACCTGTTTGTATATAATGTTTATTTTTTTCTCAGCATATATATATATATATATATATATATATATATACATATATATATACACACACACACACACACACACATACATACATATATATATATACACACAGACACACACAGACACACACACACACACACACACGCACACACACACACACACACTACACTACACTTCTTTTCTAATTTTATTAAATTAATTAATAAATAAAGGATTTCTGATTCTGATTCTGATGTCTAAATATGAGGTCCTTAGATGGTAAATCCTCGGCCTCCTCCTCATCCTCCTCAAAGCAATGATGTACTCCATCTTTGCAGATAATGTTAAGCATTACAATAACATTTGTATTTGGAATGAAATGACGTGGGTAATAGCGGACAATGATCATCACTTACGTTTTTTCCATGTGTCTGTCTCTGTCTCTTGAGTGCTCTGAGATAGATGCAGTATATATGCTCTGTAGGATGTCACGGCTGTTTCTTGTTGGCACAGTGATGTTAATGTTGTTGACGTTAACGTCAACATCAGTGGCAACAAATACATGAAGCACAAATCTCCTTGGAGCAGCCATCTCCTGATTTGTGCTGTGTACAAGGTCATCAAGTTAGTGTTCATTGTTCTTTTGGATCACAAAGGAGATCAGGTACAAGCTATTTCTTTTCAGAGAAAAAGAACTGTTCGGTAATATTGTGAGTGGCCTACTCTTTCACTTTGTTAACAACACACAGGTTTTATCTTTATGTGCAAGAATAAAGGTGCAAGATACTTTTTAATGCAGTGAGATAAACTGCTTGGGTGATAAGAGCAGTCTACCATCTGTGTTGTATGCAAAGAGAGGTGATGTGTCATTGAGGGCAGATAAGGTATTAATAGTCAAACTCTGAGGAGAAAGTTCATAGGATCGTAGGTGTTCAATGTAGTAAGACTTGTGTTGTCTGCTAAGAAGGACGTCAAAGTTGTTCTCGAGGAGAATCTGCTCAATTTTGCAAAACTGAGGCAGTCTGCCCTCCTGTCCCACAGACACAAACATTTCCACACCATAATCTGTACCATCAACATTGACATTTGATGTACTGTAAATCATGCTGCTGTCTGTTATAAGTTCAACATATGCCTTTGCAACATCAGGAAGTGCTGAAACCATCACAGAACATACATTTGATGTCTGCTGATGAGGTTTAAAAAATGATGGGCCACTGAGATAAAATGCCTGTGTGATGCTAGTGTTTTTAACACATTCTTAAAGTTTCGTGTGTCATGCACAATATGCTTGAAAAAGCGGTGTTTGCCCTCGAATCTCATTGTCCATAAATGGACAAGGGCCCATTTGGGGCTGTGTCCCAATTCAGGGGCTGCATCCTTCGGAGGATGCATTTGAAGGCCGATTACGTCATAGCGCTGCGCGAAGGCTGTCCCAATTCGTCCAAATTCGAAGGGTCCTCCAAATGCATCCTCCTTTTCCCTGTTTTCGGAGGATGCATCGCTACTATCCTTCGCGGCCTCACATATCCCAAAATGCTTTGCGCAACGATTGTTTTTTTTAACAATAGCGACCAACAGCAGCAGCAGCACCACCATTATTACTGTTATTGTCGTTATTATATCGAACAATAATTTTGTCTGTTGACATAACAGAAAATATGGTTTGCATGTCATTTTGTGAGCAAGGAGCAGACGGAGGAGTTTATTAAATTCCGTGGTCAAAACAACCACCTGTTTACAGGTGCCAAAAACACGGCCACACTCGGATAGAGGTAACTGTTGAGGCATAAATGAATAGCCCATTTGTTCTCTATACATACTGTATTTGTATGTGAAAGTTACATAAAGGAACAAATATAATTTTTGGATCACATCAAATGAATGTTGTTTTTGGGTGGGGGTGGGAATTTTATGTATGTCCTGATGACACTTTTTGTGAATCCGTACATATCTGTGATAATGTGATCTTGTGTGTTTACCTTTTGTCATGCTTCACTCATGACAGGTGCTGATGTTTTTTTTTAATTTTTTTTTGTTTTGTTTGATTACATTCTGTGTTGTTAGATTTAAATAGTTAATTAAAAATATTGTGTTCTGAATTAAAATCTTATAACCTCGTTATATTATCTATTCCATTTCTTATTTACAATATAAGTAGACTTTTGAACTACTTTTCAGTGACAACACAATTAGTTTATTTTTACTGTGATATGTGAAAAGAGCTTGGTCTGTACCAGCTCTATATGGAAAGTGTCCTGAGACAACTTCTGTTGTGATTTGGCGCTATACAAATAAAATTGAATTGAATATTTACAGATATTTACAAAGATACAATATGAACATTTCTATTTACAAGTGGGTATTCATAAAATGTACAACTATTTACAAAAGATCAGCAGAAATGACTATTTACAGAGATTTGCAGATTTACAGAGAACATATATACAGTTGAGGCTGAGCAGGAGTCCCTGGTGGTGCTGCAAGATTATTGAAGCAAACAGTTTCCTGTTCTGATAACAGTGACCATCAGGACCGCTTGGAGGCTTGATCCTCACATGGCAGCCGTCGATTGCTCCAGCAGCTTTTCGAAAAGCTCTGTGTCTTGCCAGCCCTGCAAACCACTGAGTTACTGCCGCCAGGTCTTCTGTGGTCTTGGGGAGGTAGATGACCCTATGGCGAATGGCCACCACCTCCTCAGTAACTTGATGGACGATGAACAGTGAACAGTGGAGCGAGGCATCCCAAACACCCTTGCCACCACAACTGGAGGATGTCCCACTCGCCAGCCAGAAGAGACAGACCAAGGTCTCTTTGTGGCACCCCATCCGTGTCGCCTTTCCTGGTGGAGAAGCTCCAGCAGCACCGCCAGGGACTCTCTGCTCAGCCTAATCTCGTCTGGTGTCATGATCATTGAAAAATATTAGCAGAACAGGAACACTGATGTTTATGCAGCAGTACATCGCCCTTGCCTGGATCGAGAAAGGAGGGTAAGAACAAGAGGATTAAACAAGAGAAACTGAATTTTAGTTGATACGACAACTCTAGTGAATGTTAAAGCTTAGACCAATAATGCTTCATTTCTCCATCTGTTACACTTTGGCTTCTCAAGATGGTTCTGATGTTTAATAACACAACATTTTAATAGGCTATTGAATTAAGTCAGGGTTATTTACAGGGTGCGTACATATTTAACTATTCAATTCAAGCACTTTTCAGATCTTGAAAACACAGCAGGAAAATTACAGCATACCGAAGTATCAAGACTCATGGTTAAATGACATATATGTCAGTCCATAGTTTATATGGCAAGCGTTTGTCACTAAACGGTATATGTTTATATTTGTTTATTAACGGGTAATGTATGATCAATAATATGGGTTAAAATAGCCGGTTAATGTTACCTCCCCACGGCGCTCTACCAGCCGGAGATAAACGAGCCACCGGTGTCGCAAAACCTCTGGCTCCATTGTCGTCTGTCTGTTATGTTTCCATCGTCTGTCGGTTATGTGTCTGTTGTGTCGTTTGTCGTCTGTTAAATTTTTGTCTCCGTACGTGTGTTTTTCCCGGGTTAGGAGGGAAGAAGTTATGACGTTGTGACGCAATCAGGAAATGCTCCGAACGCTAGACTATTTACCGATAGTTGATGCGGCCCACGGAGGAGCCTCCGCATCCTCCGTTACGGAAGCGTATTGCTGCCACATCAGAAAAAAAAAAAAAAAAAAAAGGATCAGTATTACATTATAACGTGAAAGGTTTATTGTTCTAACAATAAATTTTTCACGTTATAACAATATATTTTCATGTTATAACATGACAATTTATATTGTAAAAACGTGAAAAGTTTCACGTTATAACGTGATAATTTTTATTGTAAGAACGTGAAAAGTTTCACGTTATAATGTGATATTTGGTCTCAGGAGGAGGGGCACCCATGTACTCCGGCTGTGATTTGACACTTGATTTGACGCAATGAACAGGCATCAATATGGCCCAAAACACGGATACCCAACTTCTACGAAATCGAGGTGTACCAGAACCGTGCCTCTCTCACGGAACAAGCAACCATGAAAGTGTGTTTTTACGCAGCTCACTTGTTCAAAAAGCTGATTTTCATTGCTTCCAAGGGTAAATAAACGTTGTGTATGGTCAACATAAGTTATCTTACCTAGCCAACCAGCCAGCCAGGTAGCCAAGGTAACTCGCAGCTGTTTATCACCCGGCACCGGGCGGCTCACTTACCTCTGCACACAGGTACCTTTGCCTGTCTTAGGCGCTGACTACAAGCAGGACACACAATAAATATGTAGGCATAATTTCTTAAGTTTGATAATCTGCCAGGGGCAATGGAGGTCATTTCCAGTTTCATACTAACTTTAGCCAAATGTGCATTAATGTGAATGGCCACGTCATGATAATTTAAAACTAACGCTAATGGTTAATAACCAAAAATTGCAACAATTTGAGAGTGTTTTGCAGTGCAACAGACACCAAACTTGAATACTGTCACAGCAGCCACCGAAACAGCACAGTCAACAAACAGAGCTAATGCGAACTGTGAGGAGATGAAGAGGGATAGACATGTCCTGGACGCTGGCTAGAGACAGCAATTTCACTAGGGCTGAACGATTAATTGCATTTGCGATAATATCGCAATATGATAAAACGAGATTTCCTAACTGCAACTTGCATGATTACAAGTTGGTCACGAGACGCGAGCTACAGCGGAGCTCTCCACCGCACCAATTTTTCATCCTGCCCTTAGCCTGTTGTGCAATGGCCTCTGGCTCAACGGAGCAGTTAGAAACGGACACAAGTGAGACTTTAGTCTCGAAGAAGAACAGCACGTCGGTGGTGTGGAATCATTTTGGTTTCAAAAAAGAAGATGTTGCGCAGCGGCAGGTGTTGTGCAGAACATGCCGTGCTACCGTTGCTACTTCACGGGGTAACACTACGAACTTGTTCCAGCACTTAAAAAAATACCACAAAACCATATATGACAGTTGTCTGGCCAAAACGCCGAGCACCAGCGCGCCTGGCAAGCCAAGTACCTCAAGACAGGGATCACTGACCGAAATGTTTGAAAGTGTCACCCCGTATGAGCGCACTTCAAAACGGCACGGGGAAATCACTCGGGCAATAACAGAGTTTATTGCAAAAGATATGGTGCCTCTCAGCACGGTGACCAAGCCTGGGATCACAGCATTGATAAATACACTGGATAAACGGTACAGTATACCATCCCGCACATACTTTAGTCAGACTGCCATACCGGAGCTGTACAAAAAATGCAAAGATAAAGTCGCCGCGGAGCTTAAAACCGTGGAGTTTTTTTGCTACAACAACTGATCTGTGGTCAAGCCGCACAGCTGAGCCATACCAGAGTCTCACTGTACATTTTATTGATGAGGACTTCAACCTCAAAGCTCGCTGCCTTCAAGCAAACTATTTCCCAGACGACCACACAGGGGATAATATTGCAGCCGGCCTGAGAGAGGGGCTTGCCAGGTGGGATCTCCATGAGGAAAGACATGTCTGTATCACGACAGACAACGCATCAAATATGGTGCTGGCTGCACAGCTGAATGAATGGATGAGGCTCCAGTGTTTTGGACACAGATTACATCTTGCCGTTGGTAAGTTATCATGTCGTGTGTGTGTGTGTGTGTGTGTGTGTGTGTGTGTGTGTGTGTGTGTGTGTGTGTGTGTGTGCGTGCGTGCGTGCGCAAGAGAGAGAGAGAGGATACACTAATTTACAGAAATAAGCGTAGGCCTATAGTATAGGAAATAATAAAGGAAGCTATATACAAATATATATACAGTCAAAACCGAAATTATTCATACCCTTTGATTTTGACTTCAAGTTACTTTTATTCAACTAGCAAGTTATAATGCTGGACATGTCACTTTTTATTCAAATGTAAATAAAAGCTGAGAAATAACCATGTTATTATCTTTTTGGAGAAACCTGTCATTTCCGGTCAAAAAAAAAAAAAAAAAAACAGACCTTGCCGGTTGAATAAAAGTAACTTGAAGTCAAAATTTGCCAAATGTGCCGAGAAATATGCCTCGGGAATGTTTCTTGGAATAGTTAATTAAACTAAAGAAAACCTTTAGTTTAAGAATGTAAACTTTGCACAGTGTTTAAAAAGTGCCTTGTGTTTTTACTTTTTACACTACCTTTTTCTTACAGTGACTTTGTTTAAATTACTTAAATGCATCTGTATTCTGTAATGAGTATTTAAATAAAAATGTCTTTTATTTCAAGTCATACATCATTTAATTTAATTCTAACAAATTGGCCCAGCATATGGGAAAGAACATTTTATACAAAATGTATCTAATATTGTGCTGGTTAGATTTAAATCAATCATTATGGTTTTTTGGGGGAAAAAAGAGGATAAAATAAAAAATCGCATATTAAATTGCAATCGCAATATTGGGGGGGGGGGGGGGGGGGGGGGGGGGGGGGGGGGATTAGATTATTTTCCCAAATCGTTCAGCCCTAAATTTCACCATAGTTTGTAAAAATGCAGGTCACAGACATGCTTATATGACACAGATTTATGATGTGCATTCTACCCACTTTGGACCCGTTCATAGAGACAGCTGTAAGTCATGACAGACTCCATTCTGTATTACCTCTCATACACTTAAGAGAAATACTAGGCTTCATGACCAACTAAAGTTTTTGTATCATACTCTACACTGTCCATCTCCCCCTCTCTCTCTCTCTGTTATTTATTATTGTTATACAGTATGCTGCTGGTTATGAGCACCAAGATGCTCTAAACTATATTTTAAGCCAGCATTTGATTTCAGTATTATCTATTTAGGGACAGTAGATCTGCCTTTATCATTGCAGTTTCTATATTAAGTAGAAAGTCTGTGAATTGTCTGTCAAATAAAATACATTGTACTGTATATATATTTACACACACACACACACACACACACACACACACACACACACACACACACACACACACACACCCATCTACATGAACAAACGCTTAATCTCTGTGTCTCTCTTCCCCCCCTCTCCTCCCCAGGGAGTGCAGTAAACATTAAAAACATTAAACAAATTGATAATCTGCCAAACCTCTGAATTTTAGAGCGACTTATAGATGCTAGAGCTATTTTATAATCTAGAGATTTAACCAGATCACATATCCTATCGTGCACATTTCCAAAGTGTCACTGGGCAGCAGCAGTAATCTCATTTACTTCATGTACAATACTTGAGCTGTAGCTGACAGGATTTAGCTCTCTTCAGGCATCAGTCTGACAGAATGATCAGTGTCCTGAGGTCTTTTGTTAACTTCATTAATTGGGATACCTGAAAAACTTAAAAACACAAGAAAGCTTTGTGTGCCCACAAGATGTCCTTCAAATGTATGAGGATAAAAAGCCGTCAACAAGAAAGCTTTTGAAGTTGCTGGATGCATCCCCTACCACCCAAGCTGAAAGCCAAAGCTTTCATTTTCTGCAACAATACATCAGAGGACTGGATGATGCAGGACTCAGAAGGATGTTAAGGTTTGTCACAGGATCAGATGTTATCTGTGTCAACAAGGTTGAAGTCTTGTTCACACCATTAGACGGACTAGCACGACGACCAGTAGCGCATACCTGTGGGCCAGCCCTAGAACTGCCATGGACATACACTTCCTACCCAGAACTACGCACTGAAATGGACAGTATACTGGCTGCTGAAAGCTCCTTTAAGTTCAGCATAGTTTAGGTTAGTTCATTTTTCAGGTGCAATGAAAATGATTGGTGGGTCCATGAGAAGTATTGTTTAGATCTATTCAGCATGTAATTGCAAGGTAAAGCCATTGTAACATGAAAAAGGAAAGGGGGAAATACATTTAGAAGAAACATGTATTTAAGGTGGCAAAATGTAGGCCACAAAAGATTTGAAGAATTCTAATAATTAATGCACCAATAACAAAGGCAGAGAACTAATTTTAGGAGATGAATGTTCTCCTGAAAATAGGAGGTTGAAATACTTTGAACAATTAGTGTGAAGAGAAATATGTAATCAGTAAAGCAGCATTAATCTGGCTGTAGAGTTGCAACAGTTAATTGATTACAAATTGATTACCGAATTATTCGTCATTTATTTTGATAATCGTTTAATTTTTTTTCTTTTAAGTCAAATGGTCTGATTTTAGCATCTTAAATGTGAATATTTTCTGGTTGCATTACTCCTTTGACAGTAAACTGAATATCTTTGAGTTGTGAACAAAACAAGACATTTGAGTACGTCATCTGGAACTTTAGGAAACATAGATCAGCATTTTTCACTATTTTATGACATTGTATTGACTAAAGAAATAATCAATTAGTTGAGAAAATAATGAAGAGATTAATTGACAGTGAAAATAACTGTCCATTGCAGCCCTATCTGGCTGTTTTGTTTTTGAAGGTACTGTTGGACATTTAAATTTTTATTTGTTAGAGTAATGTTTACCAAGTATGTTGAAGCAGTATGGCATCTGTTGTTGCTTGAGAGCTGGAGATGCACATTGATATTTCTAATTATAGAAATACACAGCTTTTTATTGCCTGACAAGTTTGTTAAAAACAGGCCTGTTCCCTTTAAAACTGTTAAGTGCTGCTTAATTCCCTCAGAGAGCAATGAGTTATGAGGTGATGATTTGTATTTGTACTACTACTGTGTTATTTTTCTGAAGTTGTTATAGTAGTTAGTAGTAGTTTTAGACCATTTTGGGGAGACATCACTTTATGGAATTGTTCTGGCTGCTCTACATGTTTCAATGGTTAGAAAACTGTAAATAAATGCACTGTTGCACCTTTCAAACTGAATATTCATGTCATCACATAATTTTCAGTCTAGCAGAAAATTTCAATTTTTTCTCCTGTGTGTTCATAGGCAGTGGGACATTAGACATTTTAGAAGTTCCAAAAATATGTCAGTAAGTAATGTTGGCAGAAATAATCAGATCTTTTATTTAAGTGAAAATACCTCACTGTGAAAATACTATGAGTGACAAGTCCTGCATTCATAACCTTACTTAAGTAAAAGTATGTTAATATTAACAAAGTACAGTCAATCAAATCAAATCAATTAAATTTTATTTGCCCAGTATCACAAATCTTAGTTTGCCTCAGTGGGCTTTTCAATCTGTACAGGGTACAACACCCCCTGTCCTGTAGACCACGTAAAGAGGCAATCTGCTGTCAAATGGTCAATGTACCACTGTTATACCATTATATCTGATGAATTTGAGATAATCTCTTCTCACAATGAGCAGGTCACAGCACTGCATTAACTCTTCTGTCATGTTGGGCTAGATGCTGACCTTCAGGACATGGCCCCATTTTGATAGTTCACCAGAGAGTCAAAAATACATATTTTTCCTCTGGTCTGTAGTGTTATTTATCTACATTGTTCTGGTGTGAGTTATTTTGGATATATCAGCCATAGAGATATCTGCCTTCTCTGCAATATGAGAATAAATGGTACAAGTTATGTGGTGCTTAAAGCACCAGAAAAAGAAATAAAAATATTTGAAAAATTCAAAACCAGTGTCCTTTTCCAAAAATTATGACCCCAAAATTATGTCACTCAACTTAATCCATGTACTTTGTTGTGAGCACTTTCATGTAGGAGCTGCTGGGGTGGGGTGAATTGTCCTGTGAGCAGGGTACAGGGTAAATATTTTGTGAAACTCATTTACAACAACATATGAACATATTATGGTTGTGATTAGTTTTTGATTTTCCTTAAAAATAAAAGAGATGTTTAAAAGTAACCAGGGCATCAGTTGACATAATGCGACTGTGTCTTAATACTCCAGAGCTCTTGGGGTAATTTACAAGTCTTTAAGTATGTTTGCTCTCAGAAAGAGACATAGCTCTATGGCCTCATCTGCTGTGGTGGGTGGGTGTAAGGACGTCCACTTGGAGCTACTGCATTTTTGCTGTTGTGGATAATGTGGGTATTCCACAAATGTGCAACTTGTTACAGTTCTTCCTGCAGAGGAAAAATACCAGTGACAACAAATATTAATGTATCACTTCATATATTGAGTCAATATGATATATGCAGACATATGCTCTCCTACGGACAAAAGGGGTGAGTGGGCTGTGGAGAAGAGGTCTTTTTTGGGCCCACTGGCAAAATGCTTAATGACCTACCCTGTTGCTATCAAAAAATACTAACATACCCAAAATTAAACAGGAATATCTCCTCAGCCACAAGGCCTATATGCATACTTTGATTGTCTTTTGATAGGTTAAAAGGCTAAGGAATTCTTTGTAAGTAAACCTATTTCTTTTACTATTTCAGAGTAAATAGAGATGCAGTAAAGGAAAAAATAAGGTGATTATCCTCACCAAGTATACAATCTAAATTTCAAAGGCAATATTATGATTACAACTCAAATCAAATCAAATCAAACTTTATTTATATAGCACTTTTCATACATAATAAAATGTAACACAAAGTGCTTCACAGGATTTAAAAACAATAGAAATCAAAATAAAGCAACAATAAAAACCCATCCCTCCCACCCTCCGTATGTACAAGCACCCACCCTCAACTACATGCATACACACACGCACACATGCGCACATACATACACACACACACACACACACACACACACACACACACACACACACACACACACACACACACTCTTACTGCAGACGATGGCAGGGGTAACGAGACATGGCACGGCACTAATGACTGAGGAAAAGGCCACCTTTCGGGTCGTCCACACCGAGGGACATCAGGGACTGTGAGCACAGGGGGCACCCGCACCCGGGCCCACCCGAGCCCGACAGACCGGTGGGCCCCACACCAAGGTAGGGAGTCCCCCAACCAGCCGGGCCAAGAGGGCCCGAGGACAGCCCCCCCTGCAACAGATCAGACACATCTCTCAGTGTGGAGGACCCGCCGAGGAAACACTGGAATTAAAAAATAAACAAATAAATAAATAAGTTGAAAAAATAAATAAATAAATAAACATTTAAAAGAAGAAAAGTTCATAAGACAATAAGTAGAGTAGATAAGATAGAGTAAAATAATACAATGTATAAAACATGAACATTGAGTGAAATGAGATGAGTAAAGGAATAAAAGGAATAAATAGTAAATAAACTATAAATGAAAGCTATAGATAAACTAGTAATAAACTGAGTAAATGAAATAAATAGTAAATAGTCATGTCTTAAGAACATACAACTAAAATATGATAAGATAAGAAGCCTGATTAAAGGAATGAGAAAAATCAGACATATCAATTAAAAGCCTGGTTAAAGAAATGAGTCTTGAGCCTCTTTTTAAAAACATCAACGGTCTCTGCGGCCCTGAGGTTCTCCGGCAGGCTGTTCCACAGTCGGGGGCCATAATGACTAAAAGCCGCCTCCCCATGTGTTTTAGTTCTTACTTTTGGTATGGTTAAGAGGCCGGAGCCGGAGGACCTCAGGGTCCGCGAGGGTTGATATGGTAAAAGAAGGTCAGATAAATAAGAAGGCCCGAGACCGTTAAGACATTTGAAAACTAATAAAAGAACCTTAAAATCTATCCTGAAATGCACGGGGAGCCAATGCAGCGATTTTAAAACTGGTGTAATGTGCTCCCGCCCTCTGGCCCTCATCAGCACGCGAGCGGCCGAGTTCTGTAGTAGTTGAAAATTTGAAGTACTCTTTTTGGGAAGACCAGAGAGCAGGGCATTACAATAATCTAAGCGACAAGAGATAAAAGCATGCATCAGCACCTCCGTGCTGGCCTGAGAGAGAAACGGGCGGACTCTGGCTATATTCTTAAGATGGTAAAAACCTATCTTTGTTATGTTTTTGATGTGTGGAATAAAAGTAAGCTCAGAGTCAAAAATCACGCCCAGATTTTTTACAGAATGTGTCGGTTTAAGATCTTTAAGTTTTGGTAAAAGTTTCTCTCTCTGGCCTTCAGGACCAATGACTAAGACCTCTGTTTTGTCCTGATTGAGCTGAAGGAAATTTTCTGCCATCCATGACTTGATGTCTAAAATACAGTTAAAAAGGGCATCAATAGGCCCTGTGTCATCAGGAGACACGGCAATGTACAGTTGCGTATCATCAGCATAACTATGGAAGCTGATGCCATGCCTCCTGATGACGTCCCCGAGGGGTAGCATGTACAGATTAAAAAGAGTTGGACCTAAAATTGACCCCTGGGGAACCCCACACTTGATCTCATGGGTACCTGAGGAACATGCATCCCAACTTACAAAGAAGTGTCGGTCAGTGAGGTATGAGACGAACCAGTTAAAAGCAGTACCGGAGAGGCCGACCAGGTGCCTCAGTCTGTTCAATAAAATGTGATGGTCTACTGTATCGAAGGCGGCAGTTAGATCCAGTAGTACCAAGACTGTGAGCTTGTGTTTATCTAAGTTGCACCTGATATCATTTAAAATCTTTAATAGGGCTGTCTCGGTTCTGTGGTTCATCCTAAAACCAGACTGATACCTTTCTAAGATGTTCTTTTTGTTTAAAAAATCATTTACTTGGTTAAAAACCAGTTTTTCAAAAATTTTACTTAAAAAAGGTAAGTTGGATACAGGTCGATAGTTATTAAGAATATTGGGATCTAAATTGCTCTTCTTCAGAAGGGGCTTCACCACCGCCGTTTTAAAGGAGGCGGGGAAGACACCCGTCTGAAGAGAACAATTCACCATGTATAACAGCTGTTCCTCAAAGGACCCATAGAGCGTTGTAAAAAACGGTGTGGGAATTGGGTCTAAAAGGCAGGTTGTGGGGTTTACCTGGGAGAAAACTCGACCAAGTGTCCTTGCATCAACCAGGGCAAAACTCTCCAGTGTTTCCTCAGGTAAAACCTGTGATCCAGACATATTGGTAGTTAAAACCTGTTGCGATAAAAGACTGGATCTGATGTTATCAATTTTGTGCCTGAAGTGGTCTGCAAAGTCTTCACACAAGGTATTTGTTATTGTCTTATGAGATCTGTTAAAATTACTGTTTATTAAAAGATCAATTGTGGAGAAGAGAAATTTGGGATTATTTTTATGGTCAGAGATTAGTTTTTTGAAGTGAGAAATTCTTGCCTGTTTAATGGTGTTATTGTAAGTTTTGAGGTGATGACGAAAAATTTCATGGTGGACTGTCAGCTTTGATTTTCTCCATTTCCTCTCAGCACTCCTGCAGTTTCTTTTCAGATGCCTAATATCTTCATTTATCCACGGAGGTGTAGGTTTTTTCTTAATTGTTTTTGTTAAGAGCGGAGCCACTGAGTCCAGCGTTGACTTCAGATTACTGTTAAAATTGTCAACGATAAAATCACAGGGTGCTGGTAAAATCTCTGCAGGAGTGCTCTGTAAAATCTGGATAAAATTTGCAGCCACTTCAGGAGTTAGGTAGCGTTTCCTCACTGTTCTCACTGGTGCCTCCCGCTGAATAAAACTGGCGATGTTAAAAAACACACATGAGTGATCGGACACAGCCAGATCCACAACAGAGGACACCCCCACAGACAGGCCATAAGTTATGATCAGGTCCAGGGTGTGCCCCCTGTTGTGGGTCGGCTGTGTAACGTGCTGTTTAAAATCCATACAGTTTAAGAGGTTTAAGAATTCTCTGGATACTGGGTCCGAGTTGTTGTCAATGTGTAAATTAAAATCACCAGCTATTAAAATCCTGTTGTAGGTGGTATGAATGATTGATAAGAACTCAGAGAATTCACTGATAAAAGAGGATGAATACTGGGGTGGTCTATAGACCGTTATGCAAAGAATAGGAGGACGGCTAAAAACAAAGGCATGGTGCTCAAATGATGTAAAACTGTTAAAAGGAACTGCATTTGCAGACATTGAAGTTCTAGTGATAGATGCAGTGCCGCCTCCCTTTTTGCCACCCCTAGTAGAGAATAAAAAGTTAAAACTTGGTGGGGAAGCCTCAGTGAGAACAACAGGTGCATCAGTGCCGAGCCATGTCTCTGTAAGGAGAATACCATCTAGGTTTTTGTCTAAAATTAAGTCATTTATGATAAAAGATTTGTTTAAAAGAGAGCGCACATTCAGCACAGCCAATTTGATAGCTGTGCTGAATGTGCACTCATCATGGTGTTTTAAAGGAATGTTAAAAACAGTGCTGGGTCTAAAAGCAGTCCTGGGCTTTGAATGTCTGTGTGAAGTGATTGATGTAATAATGTGAATGTCCTGAGGTTTCGGTGGAGAAGAGGGGGTTACTGCCGGGAAGGTGTGCATGGTGTGAGTGAAACATGTAGTGGGTGAGGGTGAGTGTGGAGCAGATTGCTTGTGTGCATGAGTCATACCAGTTAGTCAGG